>NC_056728.1:532728712-532756212 GCF_019279795.1 Protopterus annectens | reverse complement strand
TAGTTCTTTTATTTTCCTGATGGGTACAGCTGCCTCTATGCAGCTTTGAACATGCTTGTACAGTGCTTCTGTAAACACTTCTGCATAGGCAGGAGTGTTCTCGGGGTATATGATGGGTTGAAATTTTGCCAAATTATCACTTAATAGCAAGAAGTTAGCCTTAGAGTAGTAACTTAATATTTCAGGGTTAGCTGGGGTGTCCAGGTTTTACTTTTACTTCAAAGTTGACCATTTTGTGGTCTGACCTCACCAGGAAAGACATTACACTTAGGGGTTTGCAGCATTCTCCCATATTAGTGAGGACCAGATCCAATATGGTTGCACCCCTGGTTGGTGTATTGACAATCCGGTAAAGAGGTTTTGCATTTACATAATCCAGGAATGTCTGCGCCTGTACATTTGGACTCATATTGGATTCCCAGTTAATAGTGGGGTAATTAAAGTCTCCTATGAACATGGTATTGGGTTGGATGGTGAGTGTCTCCAGTAAGATTAAATACATGGTATGGGTTTTCTGGGTCATACAAGGGGACCTATAGCTTGCAAGGAAGTGGAATTCAATTCTGCCTATAGTGATTTGAACATGGAGTAGCTCAAGTGCATTGTCCTGTTTGACCAGCCTTGAGGTATATTTATTTTTAATGTAAATCAAGACACCTCCACCTTTAGCCCCTGTCTGTGTAGTAGCTGATCTGAATCTGTGGAATGCATTATAACCATGCACTGTCAGTCTGCTCTCTGCAGCTTTAAACTATGTCTCAGTGGCAGCACAGATGTCAGCATTCTCTAGGGTAAAGACAGCTTCTAGGCAGTGGAATTTTTTGTTTTGACTCCTACCACTGAGATGTAATAACTTTAAACGTTCTTGATTTTGATTTGCTATGTCGGAAGCATTTTCAGTTTGGCATTGCCTAAAAAAGGCACAATGGGGAAGATGATGATTTAGCTAATATTTGAACTTTTGACTATTTCCTTCCATTCTGACAAAGATTGCACCCACTTAGTATGACACCAGAAACTAAGCCAATTATTAAAGTCAGTCATCTTTTGTTCATATAGTGGAATCATCCTTGGAGAAGGTAAAACGCTGCTCAATACTAGGCTCATACCAACCTGAGACACATATTCTGAGAGCTCCATGATGTCTCTCTTCATATAGTCTAGGAAAGTACGTCTCAGGTCATTTACTCCCACACGAACTATGACTGAGTCATATTGGTAGTTGTGGTCCAATGACCTGAATGTGTGTGTAACGTGGAGGAGCCCAGCCCCTAATAAGTAACTGACTGTGACTTTCTCCTAACTCAGCCTGGTGAGAGGGACATCACTGTGTCTAATGATGGAGTCTCCAATGACCAGAATGTTGGAATGCATTGTGGCTTTAGTTATGGGCTTAGAAGTAGAGGCTCCATGAGATGTGGCTGTATGTGTTGATGTTGCTGTTGTTTTGAATGAGTGCATTTGGGGCTGCTGAGGGTATTTGTTATGTGTACTTCATCTAGGAGGTCTTTGGGGTTTATGAAGTTTACATTAGTGCCTCATCATATGTGGGTCAATATGTCTGCTTTGAATTGTGTGTGATAGTTGCAGAGTATGTATCACTGACAAACTTATTTACATTAGGAGTACTTTAATGTGAGAGCTTTGCTCCAGATATATTTCTTAAATACATCTCTGACATATCATGTTAGTTTGTTTGAGAATTAACTGGCTGTCACTAAACATGAGGCAATTCCTACATTGCCTCAGGCTGCCCATAACCACCAAGCTGGTAACGGCAATAGTGGAAAAGTTTGTATCCATGGCAACAGGCCCTTTTTGATTGATTACACAGTTGGAATGAGAATACAAAGCAATGTCAGGAGTATCTGGTTTGCAACTCTGGGGACAGTGCTTGTCACTGCAAACTAGTTGTCCTGTGTGCATGTTGGTATTGGTGAAACTTCAGTCATGCTTTTACAGGAAAAATGTCACTAAAGATGTCTGTGCCTATGGAGGGCACTGCCAAACACTTTCGGGAAACCCTGAAAATTTAAGGATTAAGTATTTAGGCAGATATTCTGAAGTTATCAACAAAGCAAGCAGGACTTTCTGAAAACAACACTGGCATGATATAGCTTGTAAAGCTTACATTCTGAAGACTCCATTAACAATACATGACATTGGCAGAACAGAATCCTGGCCACAGAAATTATCCCTACCTGCAATACCAAAGCATACCCTCTGTGTGGTAGCATTACATTTGGACTGAACCACCTCGGTCCCCAAAGATGACTGAACCAATCAAAGCAACTCTGTTTTACCCTCTCAGATACATCCCAAATTAATGGAGCCACTGATCAAAACTATGATTCTGATGCTGCAGTCACTGCTCTTTACATCTGCAGTGAGCCACTGTTTTCCAACTGTGGTTTTTGCAGACATTTTGACATGCACAGAACTGTTTCCTATTTTAAATCATAAGGGGTGAAAGTCACAACTATAGTTCAATACTTTTCATGAACTCAGTTGCTATATACACTACTAGGAGTATTAGAGTACACTTTTCCCACATTATATAGGATTTAGCATGTAACTCCTGACATATTATTTTTTATGATTGCTGTTTCTTACCCTCCATTAACTTATTTTAATACCTGTTTTTATAATTTTTTTTCTGGTAATCGAGCCTATGCATTACGGCAGCTTTCTAAAGTTATATTTAGATCTGCATATGTAAACAATCTGGTGGTGTTCTTTCTTCTCTCTTTAGTTTACAGTTTTAGATAGTTTGCCTTTCACAAGCAGTAGGGCTCGTTGTCAATGCTTGAAATCATAGACTGACAACTTGGTCATAAAAATAACATTTCTTGCAAAAATGTTTCTTATGCAGATGTGGCCCGTGGTAATTGAGCATATCCACATATCTATATATCTATCTATCTACTATCTATCTATCTATCTATCTATCTATCTATCTATCTATCTATCTATCTAGCTATCCATCCATCAATCTGCCTATAAACAAATGTGTCTGGCCAGAGGATTTAGAAAGAAACGTAGTACTCATGTTAAAGATAGCGGTAAAAAGAACCTATTTCTGCAATGTGATATTATCTCATTCAGAAATGCATTAGCCCCACTGACGCCCTCATTGCCAGCTAATTTGGGTATCTATGATTTACTTCTAATTACTGATAGTGTTAATCAGCACTTCCTGCAGTAGTTAGTACTGGAGCCTGATGCATAATATTAGCACAGGCACCTTCTCATTTCCTATTCCACATACATACACACAGTAAAACAGACAGACAGACAGACACACACACACACACACACACACACACACACACACACACACACACACACACACACACACACGCGCACATGCACGTGCACACATGCACACATGCACACACAGATGCACACATGCACACATGCACACACAGATGCATACATGCATGCACACACCACAAATTCCATACCTGTCCCTGTTGGCAAAATATATACAATTTCTCCTTTTTTCTTGTCCTTGTAAATTGCATATCATTAGAGTCAGTCATTAATATCAGGCATTAAAGATTCACACTTCATATCCTTCAGCAGATGCATATGCTATTCTAGTGACTTTCAATGTTTAACAGAGGAATAAGTAATATCTGTGCCTGATTTTGTGTATTTGTCCCACCATTAATTTTGTCTTTGTCTAGATTTCATCTCGATGGCTGTGAGGCAAATTTATAAGTGCTCTGTCCCCTTACATCATAATATTGCATAATTTCTCTGAGATACTCATTATATTGGAAAAAACCTTGTTTCACTAAATTGTCAGCACAGCAGGTTAATGCTGATGTTTCCTGTGACAAGGGTGCAGGGCTGGAAGCTTCCCCCAACCCTTTGTAATTTACCTTTTTTTTTTTTTAGTATTTTTGCTTATTCACATCAGCTGGTGACTAATGGTTGTGTAGAGGACTAATATCCCTGTTGGGAGGTTATAGGGTTGGAATCCTTTTTAGAACCTTTATGGTATGTGACTTATATTCTATTTATAGTATCCTAGTGTCTAGTAGGTTCCCCCCAGAACCATGATATATGAAAGTTCCATTACGGCACAATGATATACTCTGGGATTCATTAAGCTGTTTTATCCATGCAGGAACAGTGTAGCCATTCCTGTACAGAATATGGCCGTCGAGCGATCCAGGAAACAGCTGATTTGATGAGCATGCCTACACTGTCTCTGCACAGATACAGCTGCAGAATTCAAACTACATTTGCTAGTGAAAACCATGCAAATGAGGTCAATTAGCAATCCACCAAGCAGCCAGGTATCTGCGCAGGAACAGTGTTATTTGCAGAAATTGGTTACTAACTGAATACATTTCTGCAAATAAATGGAGGCATGACACCTCTCAAAAAAGCATGTATTACAGCAGTTAGACATTCCAATGGCCAAATATATGGCCACTGACATGGAAAACTGTTTATTTGTTATAAAAATCAAACTTTTTTTTTTTGGCCGGACTCGGGTGTTTAAGCATAGGACAGCAGCACGCAAATGGGATCGGGCGGAAAATAAAAAAAAAAAAGGTGAAAACTCAATTTTAAGGGAAATCTGCATTTTGCCATTATAGTATATGGCATGCAGAATGAAAACAATACCAGAGAACAGTGGTTGTCAAGGGGAAAGGCTCTGTGTAATTGCAGTACCTATGGATTAAGGCAGTGGGGTATGCAAATGAGAGAAAATTTACTGCATCACAAAAATCTTCTAAGTCCCAAACTGCACCTAAACATGAAGGTGCTCTAGCATGAAGGTGTAACTAGGAGGAGCAACAAACATGAAAAGTGGGTGTGTAAGGCATGTTGTAAGCACATTGGAGCCCAAAGGCACAGAGATAAGCTTAGCTAAGCACAGCTAAGCAAGGGGGTGTGTCTGAGGCCGTATTGTCTTACTCCATGAACTGAGAGGCATGTTCATGCCCAGGGGAGGGCCATTTCTTACTGTTTACATTACCTAAACGGGTTTGCATGGCTCGCACCCAGTCTAAAAAAAAATGTGAGGACTATTTACATTTGGGCACCGGGATTGCATGGCACACCTTGGGGCTTAAAAGGGGAGGAAATGGGGAGGGAAAAAAGAAAAAAAAAAGGAAAAATAGCAGAATTAAAGCAATCAAGTGCAAATAACATAGCTGGCAGGTGGGATGCATCATTGTCAGCCAATCATACAGGCTGCATCTGCAGCATAGCAGTATAAAGTATGGAAACAATTTACAATCACATGTTGTTCAGCTTTTAGACAAATGAACATATGTGGTAAAACCACTTGGCAGAACCGGTAGGGTGATCACCAAATTGTCAAAGTTGACAAAAGCGAATGGCTGCTGTTGTCAGCTCCAACATGGCGGTGCAGATTGCACTATAGTCGGGATGAGGAAATGTATCATTACCCTCACTGTAGTGCGATCTTGGAGTTTGTATATATAAGTGGGGGGTGTGGGGGAACAGCCCCCCACATGGGGGGGTGAAGGGAGGCTTGCCCCCCTGCAAAAATGTGTTGTTGAATGTTGAGTAGGTAGGAACATTTCAGTGTAGTCGACATGTTCAACATTCGACTTCACTGAAATGTTCGGTTCGGCATTTACAGTGTTCAGATTTCCAAACATTTGGTTTGGACACCTGTACATTCAAACAATGTAATGTCAAACGTGATAGTAAACCTATAGGAACACCTTACAGTCTGTTTTTTCCCACAAACTCTGCACCATTAGTGTGCACCTGCAGGGGAATTCTAATTGTAAAAATGTTAGGGGCTGACATTGATTTGATCCATCAGTATGTGTTACAGGCTGAGGGTGGAGAGGAGGATAATGCTGACAACCACCACAGGCCAAGGAGGAGGAGAAGAGTGTTCAGACCCAGGGTAACTTACCAGGGGCTACATGATCTGGAGATAATAGAGTGCTACAGGGTGGACAGAGACATATTTCAGCAAAGCACTGAGCTATGCCAGCCTCAACTCAGATCTAGAACCAACAGAGGAGAAATCAGCCCAGTGGATACCAAGGTAAGTGGAGCCTTAAGAATTCTAGCTACAGGTACTTTCCAAAGACCTACTGGGGACATTATGGGGGTCTCACAGGTATCTGCGTACAGGGTACTCCACCAGTTCCTTGATGACATGCTACCACATGCTGGTTAGCACATTTACTTCCCCAACACCTGTGAGGAGAGGACCAGCAATATGCATCTCTTACACTGTGTAGAAGAATACCTGGAGGTACAGGGTGCCATAGACTGCATGCACATCCACATCAAAGCACCACCCGGTAAACAGGGTAGAGTCTACATAAACTGCAAGGGATTCCCCTCCATCAACTGCCAAGTTATGTGCAGTGCCCAGGGCATTATCATGAATGTGCATGCTGGCAGCCCTGGAAGCTATCATGACTCCAACATCGGGCATTCGTCACAGCTGTACTAGGCATTTGCAAGTGGGGATATCCCATATGGCCATCTGGTGGTGGATGCTGTCTATACACTGGAGCCATGGATGATGACACCCATAAGAAAAGCACCCACACCCACACAAGGATGCCATAATGAGGCACACGCACAAACCAGGATCATTATAGAGCATGTGTTTGAGATGCTCAAGTCATGGTTCTGCTGCCTTGACATATCTGCTGGAGCCTTGCAGTACTCTGTAGCCACATGTGCATACATGTTCATAGTATGTGCCATGTTACATAATATGATCTTGTGAAAACAGCTGCAGCAGGAACAGAATGGGAAGGGCCACACAGCCCACCACCATTGCCAGGGTCCCCACAGGCACAGTGGGACTAACAGGAGGAGGCCCCTGAGCCTGCTCGAATAGGCAGACTGAGGTGTGCCCAGTATGCTCAGGCCTTGGCAAAGAGGCAATGTATAGCACACACACTGACACTATAGAGACCGCAGGGACTGACACCTCTCCCTGACTTGCACACACAATAAAATGGATGACACACACATCACATTACCTGTAACTTACCATGTATAGGCAGTGTACTGTGTGCATCCAACATAGGCGGCCCTCAAGCACCATCCTCACAGCTGTCACAAGCACAAGGTAAGTCAGTCTTCTTAACAATAAACAAATGGATTAGTATGTTTTGCTAGCATATCTACAGTATTGCTGCATGCATGCAAGGGAATGGAGTGGCCTACTGGGATAGCAGCACACAACTGACAGCTATGTGGGACACCAGGAAATGTCTGGCCAAAAGTGGCCTCCACACACTATGCAGTAGTACCCAAGTGGCAAATCCCACAGCAGTATATGTATGGGGACATAGGAAACAAGCATGGATATCAGGGTGGGGGTCCCATAACCACCCCTTACACCCACACAGCAAGTCAGCTGTAGAAAACTATAGAGAAATGTCTGGTGAAATCACCCAAATGGTGGAAATATTGAATTAACCCCCTACAGACTCACACACTGATAGCACAGCAGGACCTGCAGTTGCAGTAAGGCTATGAAAGGTAAGAAGTCTGAAACTCAAATGTATGCCAGTACATTCTGACCTAGGCTCTTTACTGATATGTCTCTGGTCCCCAAGACAGGGCACAATAGTATGGTAAGTGGAACCAAAATGTAAAGCAAATACCAGCACAGTCTGTGCAAATGTGTACAGTGGACAGGTGTGCCCCACATACCCAAACAAATGTAGTAACATATATGTTTGCATGGAAATAGCAGCATAGCACACATTGACAGGGCTGTACCAATACACACGAAAACATGTTGCCTATCCACAATATGCAGGGGTCAATGAGCTATGTGTATGTTGATTAATACTGTCTGGATCTGGCCAGCATGTTCTCCTGGCAGTCGTCTTGTACTGCCCGAGGTACAATGCTGCCTTTGACAGGGCCATGTGCAGATAACTGCTCTGCCAACTGTTATGCATGTCAGTGACTCCCATTTCTCTGCCACTGACATACCTGGAAGTCACAGTGTTATGTGGAATATACTACACATATTACTTTTTTTTCAAATATAATTTTTATTACATTTCTCTTCTATTTAAATACAAGAAAAGAATGGCACAGAAAATATGCATACAAGGTACTTGGAATATCAGGTTTCAGTCATCCAAATACAATATACATAACATAAATCATCAATGTTAGGGTAACAATTATACCAAATTGTCTAATAATCAAGCTGCTCTTAATGAGTTGTAAAACAGACATTTACATAAAGATAGTATACAATATATTGAAATGTGACATTAAAGCATTGCAACCAGATATTCTAGTCTACCTAACTAATAATTATGTCTTGTACTATGCACAATATATACATTGATGTCACCTTAATGTTCATCTTATATGTGTTTGCCATGACCTGTACACTGTTATTGTGGGTATACACTTTTCTATAATAATTATCTTTAGCTTCCCTTAATTATGTAAAGTAATATTGATGGTGAAATCCCTTGTTCATAAATCAATTTTGTCCTAGGATTTCTAAAAGTGTTTTCCAATGTTTCTGATAGTAAGGTAGTTTTTGTTGGCTTCTTGTAATTAATTTTCTGGTTAATAAGTACTTTATAGCCATTCCTACATATTACTGACATCTTGAAGGATGTGTAGCAGAGGTGCCAAGGCTTTTGTGAATATTTGTGCTTTGTGGTACTGTTGCCAGTGGTCATTCTCAATAATCTTTTTTTTATATTTGCTTTTACATATAATGGACATGCCTGCACAACTGAATGCACTCTGTACCCACACCCATAACTCCCAACCTCTGACAGCAAGATGTCTGGAAAAGGGGATAAATAAAAGTGGTACAAAAGCAAATTGATAGGCATGTGTTGTAAATATCTCCCTTACATACTGAGAAAGTTGATAGGATGAGGGGTTTGCAGTAGTGGGAATTATATGAAGGTTATGTATTCTGAGCTAGTAGTGTCTGTATTATTTTGTAACATCAGATTTCAATTATATGTAACTAACTTGCCATGAAAACACAAGTTTACCTAGAAAGGATGAAACCTCTAGCTAAACACCTGTATCAACTTCCAAACAATATATAGATCAGAGGTATGCCCACTCAAGGATATGATATCTCAGGTTAGAAAGATACTACACAAGCAGGAGATCCCCAGTCAGTATATCACCAGGTTGCTGGACTGTTTACAGAGTCATGTGTCATTACTAAACTGGCTGTAGCCACATCTCACAAATGGCCTTGTTGGGCAAGAATTTACATAGCTGCCCTCATAATATTGGTCTATGAATCATACAACTAGTATTCCTCTGGCAAAGCACTGTGATGATCTGAGGATGTCTGGCACTAGGTAATGACACAATACATTGCAGTGTCAGACTACAGATATGTCAGAAAATGTCTTCTAAACAAAACCCTGAGGGAAGTCCTGTGTACTTCTGAGAGGTATGGCTGTAGCACACAAATCTTTGGACTGGAGTACACCTATCTCTGGAATGAAGTCCCACTCTAACTACAGAAGGTCACACTGAGCATGTTTCTATACTTAGAGAATCACAAGACATGTTGGAACCCACATCGGAATATATGACTGTATTATGTATATATGTCCGTGCATAAAGACAGCTATGTATACCTCAATTGTCCCCACACAGACAGGATTATGCTTAGCTAGCTGTCGGTGGCCCATATATCATATATCTGCATCTGATGCTTGAGATATACACACACACACACACACACACACACACACACACACACACACACACACACACACACACACACACACATATGGCAACAAATATCTGTGAAGCATACACACACATAGATGTGGGAAACTGAGAGACAGACAGTGACACAGACATAGACACAGGGGGAACACAGAGTGAGTCACACACATGGATACCCTGAATGGCATACAGTGATGCCCTGCTGTGGACAGTGGCAAACCAGTTGTAAACAGTTGCACATGCCAGCCTAAAAGGTGAGTCCCATTGTGTAAGAGTACTGAGGTTGGGTTTATAATATCACATCACCTGCCTGTGTGTGTTTGTGTGTGTCTGTTGGTCTAAGTATTGGGAGACTCTTCCCACTCAGTACACTTCACATTGCCCTACTTCACAAGATCATAATATGAGAGGTATGGCTATAGCACACAAATCTTTCTAATATTCTAATCTTTCTAATAATCTTTATAATATTCTGAGATTCTAATCTCAGATCTGGCAAATGACTGTGCATGTATGCTTGTATGAATAAGTATTTTAATAGGTTTCTCACCCACTGGCCTACTTTATCACACCTGCTAATGTCATTCTCCTTATCAGCACCTTTGGCCAGTCATCAACCTAGTAAGCTCTGTAGCGTGGGCGATAACTGTATAACACTATAGTACAAATAACTAGGTTCTACTCTTAGATATGGCAAATGTGTGTGTGGGTGTGTAAGTGCATTCACATTAGAAGTACCATTGAACACCGATCACCCCTATAAGCTTTGTAGTGTGTGTGCGATAACTGCATAACACTATAGTACAAATAACTAGATAGATTTCTAATCTCAATACTGGTAACTGTGTATGTGTATTTGTGTGTGTGTGTGTGTGTGTGTGTGTGTGTGTGTGTGTGTGTGTGTGTGTGTGTGTGTGTGTGTGTGTGTGTGTGTGTGTGTGTGTGTGTGTGTGTGTGAGTTCTGTATGCAAGAGTGAGGGAGTGTGTGTTAATTTCTAGGTGAAACAGTTTTAGGCCATTCCCACCCACGACACTTCCCAGTGCCCCACTTTATCACTCCTGCTGACATTTAGCCAGTTGTCAGTCAAGTAAACTTCGTAGCATATGTGATAACTGCATAACAGTCTAATACCAATCACTAGATAGGCAAGGGTTCTAATCTCAGATATGGCAAATGAGTGTGTGTGTATGTTTGGAAGAAGAAGTAATTTGATAAATCTCCCACCCACTGCCCTACTTTATCACTCCTGCTGATGTTATTCCCCTTATCAGCACTTTTGGCTATTTGTTAGCCCAGTAAGCTCTGTAGTGTGTGTGATAACTGTGTAACACTATAGTACAAATCACTAGCTAGACGGGGATTCTAATCTCAGATCTGGCAAATGACTGTGCATGTATGCTTGTATGAATAAGTATTTTAATAGGTTTCTCACCCACTGGCCTACTTTATCACACCTGCTAATGTCATTCTCCTTATCAGCACCTTTGGCCAGTCATCAACCCAGTAAGCTCTGTAGCGTGTGCGATAACTGTATAACACTATAGTACAAATAACTAGGTTCTACTCTTAGATATGGCAAATGTGTGTGTGGGTTTGTAAGTGCGTATGCTTGCAAGAAGAAGTTTTTTGATATGTTTCCCACCCACTGGCATATTTTATCAGTCCTGCTGATGTCATTCCCCTTATCAGCACCTCTGGACAGTTGTCAGCCTAGTAATCTCTGTAGAATGTGCATAACAGTGTAACACTATAATATAAAATACTAGATAGGCAGGGCTTCTACTCTCTGATCTGGCAAATGTGTGTGTGTGTGTGTGTGTGTGTGTGTGTGTGTGTGTGTGTGTGTGTGTGTGTGTGTGTGTGTGGACGTGTGGGTGTATAAGTGCATATGCTTGTAAGAAGTATTTTGATAAGTTTCCCACCCACTGGCCTACTTTATCAGTCATGCTGATGTCACTCCCCTTACAGGTTCTTAGGTATGTACTAGGCTAATGGCCCTGGAGCTGTTAGAAGCCTCGCCCATAGAAGTGCCCTACCATTGTGACACCCGACATTGCCTCCATCAAGTAGAGCCACTGGAGTGATCCCTGGGGTGAACTTTCTATTACCCATCCACTCATCAAGATCTCTCTGAAACAGGGTCATCTAGGTGCTTTGCTTGACATGTATGGGGAGTCTTTTCCAGGGCATGTGCAGTCTCTGGGTGAGGAACCTGTCACTCCAGCATATTGTGTTGATTGTGGTAATGAGGTTAAGGTCCCTGCAGTGTGTGGTGCAGAGGGATTGGGATGTGTTTAGATGTAGCATTTGTAAAAGAGCTGGGTCAGACATGGCTTTGCAAGTCAAGCAGAGATTGCTTCTAAGTAGGTGATATAAGACAGAGATTAGCTGGAGTCTTTTGAGTCTGTGTAGGACATGTGTTTAATGCCTAAAATTCTCTTTGTGAGGTACTTCTGTGACCACTCCAGCTGTTGCAAGTGTCTAGTGAGGTACATGCCAAATGGGCCATTATACTTGATGATTGGTCTAATGAGGGAAGAGTACTCAGAGACGATGACCTCTTCCTTCCTGGCTGCAAAACCCTTGGTAGTAAGATGTGGCACATAGAAGAATTTCCTGACCATAGTGACAATGTGGTGGTTAAAGGATAGGTTGCTGTCAACTTGTGTCCCCAGATCTCTTATAATGCCTACAGTGCTCAGTGGGCTCCCATCGATGTGATACTTAGTGGGAACTGAGATTTTATCAAAGGGGCTGATGATGCATTTTGTGGTGTTAAACTTCAGACCATAGTTTCTACGCCAGTCAGTGGTCTCAGTGAGGCCTTTCTGTAGGATGTCTGCATAATTTGTGGAGTCATTGATGGCTCCCAGCTTGCAGTTGTCTGTGAACATGGTCAGCCAGAGTTCCTTTGTTTTGGCCTGCACTCCTAAGAAGTAGATGCTGAACAGGAGAGTACCCAGGATTGATCCCTGTGGGACTCCACTCATGACTGGTTGGCAGTCTGACTTGGAACTTGCTACTTACACACTGTGTGTTCTATCTGTGAACCCATTTGCAACCCCCCAGTGATATAGGGGTTGTTGCCTAGTTTGGTGGGTTCATCAATAAATCCTGACTGAGGAATGATATCTAAAGCCTGGGCCAGATTGATGTAGGCTCTATGCAGTGCCTTACTGTCATACACAGCCCTGGTGACTGACTCAAAGAAGTCAACCAGGTTGAGCAGGCATGATCTCCCATTCACAAATGGAGTCCAGAGTTAGAAGATTACCTATATGTTTGTTGATTGGGTCCTTGGTGATGCATTCCATAGCTGTACATATCAGACTCATCAGGCTAATAGGCTGATAATTCCCAGGGTCTGTAGTTGCTACACCTTTATGGAGAGGAATGACTATAGCAGTGCACCATTTGGGAGGGACAAAGCCTGAGGTGAGGCTGTGACTGAACAGGGCACACAGATGTAGTGCCAGGTATCTTTGTAGTTCATGTAGAACACAGCCTGGGATAATTTTGGGTCTCATGGACACTGTATTCTTGCCCATGGACAATGCAGGTGTAACCTTGGTGGCAGTAAACTTGGGTGCCCGGCATTCTTCTGGCAGTCTGATTGTTTCCCTAAAGGGGAGAGAGGGGTAAAGCTGGGCACAGAATGTGTTTGGAAGAATGTTGACAAAAGTTGGCTCAGTATAGGAGGTAGAATTGTGCAGTAACTCAGAGCACTTCTGGGTATTGCTGTGTACTTTCTTGATATAACTATCAAAGGCTTTGTGATTGTTCTCAGTGTCTGCTGCAATTCTGCTATCATAGCTGGTTTTAGATGATTTCATGAGGGATCTCAAGTTGTTGTTGAGGTTAATAAGGGAGTTTTACCACTCTTGGGATTCCACTTTTTTCTGCCAAAGTTTCTTCCTTCTGTTGTACAGATTATTAATGGCAGGGAACCACCAGATTAGCCTCCAGTGTTTGGAGGAGAGTGTCATGGCTCTGTTGGGTATGGCTAGTTCCATGCATCGAGGTACATGTTTGTACAGTGCATTTGTGTATGATTCAGCAGTCATGCCGGTAGTTTCCTTTAGCATGGATGCTGTGAAGTTAGCCACCTCTGTTTATAGGAGTCCAAAGTCAGCTTTGGAGAAGTTTTCCAAGGTGGTTACATTTGCAGGAGGTGTGGGTGAGATGTGGATTTCCTTGGTGATAACCTTATGGTTGGATCTGACCAGGTAGGGATTGACTACTGTTGTCAAGCAACAGTCCTATATACAAATAATCAACACAGGTCAAGGATGTTGCTTCCTCTACTGGGTGTCAGAATGAGCTGGTCCATGGCATTGGAACTGATGAATTCAGGAAGTGTTGGGCCAGTGTATTGATGCTCGAGTATCTTTCCCAGTTGATGGAGGGGTAGATGAAGTCTCCTAGTATGAGAGTGTGACATTGGACCTGGATAGATTTCAAGGTGTTGAGGAATGTGGATTGAGAGTCTAGGGACATGGATGGGGACCTATAGCAAGCTATGACCTGGATTGCACTATTACCCAATGTCAGTTGTACCTGAATTATTTCATATGTATTATTCTGGGATACTAGTCTGGAGGTGTGCATATCTTTTATTAATATGGAGACACCGCTGCCTTTGGAGCTCTGGTCCATGTTTTGGGGCTAATAGGTGTGGAATGAGTTTTACCCTGGTAGTGCAGGGGTGTTGTCTGCTGCTGTAAACCAGGTCTCTGTTATAGCAAAAATGTCAATGTTTTCCATTTTGAGGAGTGCTTCGACTGGCTGCATCTCGAGATTTAGATGTTGAGTGTTGGGTGTTGAGTGTTGAGCAGCATGACCCTCAGATTGCTTATATGTATAGCTGTTTTAGTAGTAATTTGATTTGGAACATTGCCTAAAAAGGCACTATAGGTGTGGCAAGGAAATTAGCCAGTACCTGGAAACCCAGGGGTAACAAATGCAGGCCATCACTGGTAAGCCATTGCAGTCTGTCAATCATTTCACCCAAGCAGACAGATACTGGATCCCCTGAGAATGACAGCAGACACTTAAGCCAATTGTTGAAGTCAATCATTTGTTGTTTGCACTGCATTATCATTCTGGGTGACAGTAGAATATTGTTCAGGGCTACTGTCATACCTGCCTGACCCACATAATCTGAGAGCTCCACCATGTCTCTTTGCATGCAGTCCAGGGAGGTGTGTCTCAGGTCATTCACACACACATGGACAATGACAGAGTGATACTTGTAGTTGTTGTGGAGTGACCTGATTGGGTGTGTTATGTATTGGATTCTGGCACCAGTTAGACAGCTGACTGTTACTTTCTCCATGATTAACCTACTAAGTGGGACATCTGTGTGCCTCAGTATTGAGTCAACTATGATTACTGTATTAGGCAAGGTAGTAAGCCTTAGGGGCTTAGGTTGAGGGGCACACTGTGTAGGTGAGATATGTGTCCTGTGGTTTGTGGTGTGTTGTGGTAGTCGAGTGGGTGTCTGTCTTGGTGGTCTCTGCTGTTTGGGTAAATGTCTATTGAGTGCCTCTGTGAAGGTGTATGTGTGGTTTTTATTTGCATGTCAGAGCTGTGATAGTGGGTGTTCTGGAGGGGTATGTGTTCCATGAGATGTGGTGCAGGTATTGACCCTTCTCCTCTTGACCAGCTAGTCCAGTCTTTGCTGGAGAGTGCATATCTTCCAATTTGGTGATATAGGGGTATCTTTCACAAGTCTGAGTGTTGGGAGTTTAGAGAAGAGGGTTGTCTGTGTACATGAGGCAGTTGCAACAGTGCCTCAGAATGCCCAAGTGCACCAGGTTTATGGGCAAAAGCACAGAGAACTGCACTTTAATCATGCCAGGAGGGGTGGTCATAACAACTAAGTCCTGGAGCTAATTCCATGAGGAACGACTACTGCTGATGGCCATCAGGTGTGCTAGAATAATTGATTCAAAAACATGTTGAAGTGCAAAGCTATTAGGCTATTTGAAGTGCAGGAGAGAAAGAACTAACAAGATCTAAGGGAAAAACTGAAGGCAGACTTTCTGGCACCTGTAATAGTTTGCCTCAGCTTTGCAGATATCAGCATCTTTGGCCAATTGTCAGCCCAGTAATCTGTGTAGCATGTGCGATAACTGTGTAACACTATAGTACAAATAACTAGATAGGCAGGGGTTCTAATCTCAATGTGGTCAGTAAGTGTGTGTGTGTGTGTGTGTGTGTGTGTGTGTGTGTGTGTGTGTGTGTGTGTGTGTGTGTGTGTGTGTGTGTGTGTGTGTGTGTGTGTGTGTGTGTGTGTGTGTGTGTGTGTGTATCTGTATGGGAATCATATACTGTGTGGGTTATACCACTTTGAGTTGTGTACCACCCTGTAAATTTCACATCACCTTACTTTACTAGGCCTCTGCTGATGTCATTCACATTAGAAGTACCTTGGGAGTAGATGAATTCATGTAAGCTCTGTGGCACGTCTGATAACTGCTTAACATTATAATACAAATGATTAGATAAGCTGGGTTCTAATCTCAATACTGGCAACTGTATGTGCGTGTTTGGGTGAACCTCATATTCTGTTTGCCTGATACCATTTTGATGTGTGCACCATCCACACCTGTTTACCACCTCCTAAAGGCGTCACATGCATCTGCCTCACATGCATGTTAAACCATTGTGCAGGCCATACCAGTCCTCCATACAGATGGTTATGGAATATCAACATGTTTGCAACCTATATGTGGTCTGTGTCCCTTAACAATGCCCATATATGTGATATTGTTTCCAAATTGGCCACAGTGAATGTAGTGACATACATGCCAGCATCAGGTATTAAACCTGACTGAAACATCATGCTGGTACGTCTGCTACACTATCACTTGTCCAGGCTTGTAGGAAAAATACATGACTCCACATGCTATTTCTGGTGGGTTATCTCACCATCCATGAAGGCATTCAGAACATTACGTGTTGTAAGAGGTAGTGTGTTATGTCCCATGCATATAATCTATGTGGGGCATGTCATGTGCATGTAGAGCTACAGTACATCAAAGTGGAAATGTAGGTTTATTAATCTGTCTATTGCCAGCTCTGTTTGTGTTACTGTGTGCACATCCCCTGTGTCAGTCCTTACTGTGTGTATGCAAAGGATATATCATTTTGTTTCCCTGTTCCACCTGTTGAACCCAGTAATACATACTACAAACCTGTCATACACAGTATCATGCATGCCCTCATCAACTGCATCAGGGTTGAGTGTATGGGCAAGAAATGGCAGGGCCAACAGGTGTTGACAGGTGAATCTGTTGCAGTTAATGTAAAAGCTATGCTTGTGAGGGACCTGCTGACAGTACTGCATTAACCTGTTCTGTATGTATGAGCCAGTGTTACTACACAACACTGAGCTGACATGTCTGAAGGCTATCTGTCTGTGACAAGAGGTATGTATGCAAGGTCACACTGTCTGACAACAGTGTCCCTCACACACTGTTGCATGCATACACACCTGGTACATGTACATATAAAGATGTACCTTGCCTATGGCATGGTCTGTGTATTCCCACTCTGCCATACTCCCTCTTGGGAATGTCTGCAGGGCCACAGCCTGCAGACACACAGAGACCTGGAACATAAACATAATACAGCATATCAGACTACATTCAGTCAGTGGTACTAACAGCAATAATGTATACTGGTTAATAAGGTACATATACTTGTATGTGTACCCATAACAAATGCAAGCAGACAGCACCTTACATAGTATTACATAGCTCCACTTTACTATATTCACCCTGTGCATCAGACCCAAATTAGCATGCCCCTGAATCAATTTTATGGATGACAAGGATGTGGTACAGGTATTATTGTATGCACAAGGTGTGTTGTGGGCTCGCCACAGACCTAGGCTGGGACATACGGTTGACATCATGTGTGTGTGCTTGGAGGGGAATTTAATAGATGGGCTGTGCAGATTTGCTGTGTGTGTCTGGAGGTGACCTGCCTGTGATACAGATGTGTGTATGTGTGTATGTATGCACACAGTCACCCCATGTGGCTGCTCTACACAGGGGTATGTTGGACAGCTGTGGACCGTACATGCCAGTGTGTCCAATTCACCGTCTCTGGCCATGGACATGGGAACTGATCCTGCCAGGGGTAACACTGGCACCACCAGGCCCAAGGCCCAATGCAGTACTGCTTCCTGATGGTGACTGCTGTCTGCTGGATCTGTGCCCCTGATGGGACCAACCAGGACCACGTGCCCAAGGCCTGATCTGTGGACAGCAATGCCCCTTTGGTAGTGTTGGTGTCACTGCCACTATGGGAGTGTGAAGGTGCATGGCTCTGTAGACTCTCAGCTTTTGTTGATGCTGACCTTTGTCCACATGGCCAATGCCCATTTCTCTCCACATGCTCTAGCACAGACATGCCATGGTCGAGGATTGCCAAGGCCTCACCCCACCATCTATTCATGACCTCAGTATTTTGATGTTTGGCCTCACCAAGGTCATGTATGTCACCATGTAAATCAAGAAGAGTTGCATCCACCACCCTGAGTATTTGTCTGGTGTGGCATTCACTACATGCCTGTACATGCATGGCAGTCCAAAACATACATCTGGTGACACCTGCTGTGGCACTTGCAACAGGGGCATGATGAGCAGCAGTCATCCGGCGAGCAGCCCTATTCATCTGCCTGTGTGAGACCTCGCCTGCACTCTGGCTTTGGCCAGTGTCTACACTCACTCCTGCCATAGTCACCACACTAGCTTGTTCCATGCCAACACCTGCCAACTGTCCATCATCTGTGGCCACTGGTGATGGGTTAAGTGTGGGCATTGTCACTGTGTGTGTGAGGATGGTGTGGACAAGAGTGGGATGCCAACCAATGGCACAGATTCAGCCCCTGACAACCCCACCTGTACCTCGCTATTCCTATCATCATTGTCAGACTCTGCAGAGACAGTGACATCAGTTTCCAAGCGATAGGGATCACAAACCCCATCGCCACCTGTAAGGGGAAGACAACATATGTACATTAATACCTGTGCTTTCAGGTTGGCTGGTACACACATGCACACACATACACACACACACACACACACACACACACACACACACACACACACACACACACACACACACACACACACACACACGCACGTGTGCCCACACTCACACACACACACACACACACACACACACACACACACACACACACACACACACACACATATTGACACTTACAGGTGAGTTGGCACAAATCTGTTACACAGACCTCACATTACCCAAATGATGACATGCATGACACATGGCCATCAACGTCATGCATTGCAGCCAGTTTTACTACATGTGATATAGAGCTCTGGGATACATGAGTAGTGTTATTAGGTGATGTCCCTTCCCCAGCACAGACTGCACCCATGCACACATCATTGCTGTTCACCTGTATAGCACAATGGCAAGTACTACAGAACATACCTCACAACTGTACAGATCCTCGCAGTATGTGTAGATCTCTGGCTCATATGTTTGCTCTGTTCCTCATAACCCCTGTATTTGTCTGATACATAACTTGGATGATCTGAGGAGTGACATCACTGATTAATGACATACATTTAAGTGTCAGACCTCCAAACCAGCAGTAAATGTATGGTCACACAATTCCTGTTACACCACCAACCTTCTAAGCTTACAGTGGATATGATAAATGCACACAACCCTGTTTACATGCCATGTTCTTGTAATATATAAAATGAGATTGCAATAATGCATTCAAATATATTAGCCATCTGTGACATATGACCTGTGCAATCCAGTCGATAAATAAACAAATGTGTTGTGTAAAATCTAATGAATGAAATATATACAATATGGTGGTTGCATAAATGTGCATACCTTTAAAATTATGCTTTGCTGAAGCACCTTGTAAGTGACTTACAGCATTCACTCTTCTTGGGAAGGTGTCTATCAGCATGGCACATCCTGACTTGGCATTATTTAGCCACTCTTTCTTGCAAAGGTCCCCCAACTCTATCAGATTGCAAGGGCAGCTCATGCGCACAGCCCTCATCAGGTCACACTGGGGTTTGGTATCAGGTTTCGATCTAGGGTTTGGCTGGGCCAATCCATAACCATGAGTGTGTTCAGGTGGAGCCATTCTTAGGTAGCTTTGGATGTATGCTTCAGGTCTTTGTCATGTTGAAGGCTGACACCCCTCCCCATCCTCAGCATTTGTGCAGATGCATGATGGATGTGGGCCAGACATGAATATTATTTTGAACTGTTCAGAATTCCCTCTACCATGTCTACAGGCCCAGTTCCAGCTTTAGAACAGCATCCCCACAGCAGGCCAATGCCAGCAGTGTGATTCATGATGGGAATGGTGGTCTTCAGGAGAAGAGAGGTTTTGCTTGTGCACCACATGTACCTTTTGGTATTGTGGCTGTAAGGTTGATCCATCATAGTCTCATTACACCATAACATATTTTCACACATGCCTTTGGAAGACTTGATGTGCTGTATTGCAAGTTGTATCCACTCTTTGATGTTTTTTGGTGTGGTGAAATGCTTCCATCTTCTGAACCTGCCCCATAGGCCAGAATTATGAACACTATGGGAGACTGTTCTCACATGTAGTACACAAGACCAGTACTTGCAAGAGATTCCTGCAACTTCCTCAGTGTTGCTCTAAGTCTCCTAGCAGCCTCACTGGCCAGGTTTGGTCATATCTTTTCATCAGTTTTGGGGGGATGTCAGGTTCCTTTCAACAGCACTGTTGTCCCATATTCAATCCACCTTTTGATAACTGTCTCCACTGTGTTCCATGGTGTATGCAATGCTGTGGTAATCCTATTGTACCCTACTCCTGAGTGATACCTTTCAAATATGACATCCCTTTGCTGCTTTGTAAGCTGTCTGCAAGCCATGGCTGTTGCTGTTGCAGGCAACTGAGCAAATGTCATGAAGATCCTACTTGGACAGTGGACTATTTGGTGTTACCCAGAGTGCCTTTACTTGATGGCAGGTATGTACTCAAGCAGGCTGAATGCTGTCAGTAAATCACAAGCTGCTGCAATAAAATATTGTTTGAAGGGTGTGCACAAGTATGCATCCAGCTTATTGTAAGGTTTCTATACTCCACATTTGGTGCCCAACAGATTGGTTGATTTTACAGGTAAATTGTTCACGTTATGGGTCACATTAAAGGTTGGAAAAGGTGTGGACTGACATATTGTGGTCTCAATTTGTAAAGATCATACACATCTGGCATCTTAACAGGGGTGTGTACACTGTTTATATCCATTGTATAAGTGTAATGTCTCACACATGTCCCCCCATTTTGCTGGTCTCTGTCCAGAAGTCTTGCACTGACAGGTTGTGAGGTATGCTACAGGAATGTTGCATTCTCTTCAGATAGGCCCCTGTGGTAACCACTGTGATGCAATGCAGTTAACCTCACCATAAGTGAACATGCACATGAAGCAATATGGGTATAAGTGACAGTTGTGTGCATGGTAAATTGCATACCCTTCACATGCCTGGGGTATTGGCAAACCACAACAGAACAATTAACAATTCCATACTCATCAGCTTGAGGCTGCTGTCCCACATGCAGACCAGAGGGACCTAGGTAAATATGGGAAAGAGGCATTGTCAGCAGACTCACATGTGGCATTGGTACAGGATGGATGCAGCATGTCTGCACATTCACAGTACAACTCCCAATACTACACAATTTGCTGTCCTTTACCATAGATGTGCACTTCTGTGAATTAGAAAACCCCATCCACAACTGCAATCTGACCTGACACATGCATGTATATACTCTATAGATACAAGTATTTTGGCCACACTTGTCTCGTAATCTCCACTGGGGCCTTACCTGCATGCTCCTCGTCCATTGTCTGGGTGCCACCCACCTCCAGCATGTGGGGGTCTGTACCCTGATATTGTGTTGGGATGGGTACCCCAAGGTCGGCGAGGAGCTCCTCGGTGGGTGTCACTGGGGGCTGCATGGATGGGCACCCCCACCTGTGGCTGTGCAGTCCCTGGTCACGGAAGTAGCCCTTTTCCGGGCATGGCGTATGAGGTCGGTTGCATGATGCCGGACCTTCTCATATATATATATATATATCTATGTATATATATATATATATATATATATATATATATATATATATATATATATATATATATACATATACATGTATGCAGGCCAACATCATTTACCCTTTGGACAAGGTCGTCCCACAGGGTGGTCCTCTCCCACAGATGTTGCTGGCTCTGGCCAAACATTATTGCATGGATCTGTAGTATGGCTTCTATGATCATGGTTGTCTCAGCCACTGAGAATGTTGCCCTTTGCTAATGCAACTTTGCACCTGGAAGACATAAACAGGGAAAAACATCACAGGACACCATACATTTGACAACAGTATGCACAGAACCTGCACATGTACCTTTAATACCGGTAGCCACCACTCACAACCACACCATACCCCTGTAATCTATCAGCACAGTATCAGATTGCATTGCACTCCTGGTCCTGATGTGTCATATTCCCCCCCAAAGAGGGCCCAGATAATTGAATAATCCTCTATTCCTCATTCAGGTCTATGTAGAGGGATGCCACTGGCCATCTTCCATGCAGACGGGGTGTGGATGGTGCTAAGGCTTGGTGTGACTACAGTGTGTAATGGAGCTGGGAGCACATGCCTGAGATCATGTAGGATTCAGACAGGGATGTTATCATGTCCCATGGATACTTATGATTTTTGTCTTTCACTAGGCAATATGTACCTGCTCACTGGTGATGAGAGGGGGTGCGGGTGCTGTGCATAATCACCTATAGTGATGCTGAGCCAGGGGGTGATGTTTGCCCTAACCCTAACTGCAGAAGGTTGACTATAGCTATGTTGTGTGTGTATGTGGTCTGACTGACCACCATTAAAGGTTGGGTTGGTTTGTTGCTTCTGAGATTGCAGACATATGGGAAGATTGCCTTGGGATTGGCCTTGGTGGATGGCTGCAATCTGTACTCATAGTTAGTCTTACAGTAATCCACCTCTGACCTTATATGCTTGTTCAGACAATGGGTAGCTTGATGCCAGGTTGGTGCCTGCTCCTACTTTGCCCTGTACAGCCAATATAGGGACCAAGTCTGTGGTTTGTGTATTGGTGCTGTCCAACAAAGGGGATTACTCTACTTTGGTGGAGGCAGGTTTTACAAGTAAGGTATTGCTGAGTCCATGCAGCTATGTAGGCATTCATATAGCTGTTTGTACTAGACATGGACACAAAGTCATAACATGGTTGGACACCTCTCCAATTTCAAACTGATAATCATGCTTATTGCAGTACCCATGGCTGTGTCAGGGCAATGCAATAACCAGTAGCTGTAGAAATGTCACTCCGTTGGATGCACAGTAGCTAAGATTACAGATGTGTACAACATGTACAGCTTCTTTAACTGACATTATGCATCCCATGTCTGTTGTTATGAGGCAGTCATATACACCTACTAATATTGACATTTGCACAGGTAATACCGAGCTCATGGATAGACAGTCTGATGAAATGATGGCCTTCATTGACCGTGGTTTGTCTGTGCTTGAATATGTGGTGGGAGTGCGGCGATGGCTGCATGGATGTAGGCCAGCAACACCAACAGCTGGAAGTCAATGTGGACATGCTAGGACATGAAAGGGCTCTCATTGTTGTAGTTCCAGCCCCTGCACTGTGGAGGAGGGTGCTGTCCACACCACACCATAGCAGGCCATGAGCACATGGTCCTGTCCAGTCCCAGGAGGGACCTGGTTCCAGCAGACATCTGTCATAATCAGGGGAGAGTATCACATCAAGGCCTGTACCTAGATGTGCCCATGGAACCCCTGGCAGGCATAGTCCATATGTCCATGGCTGGAGGCAGTGAACTGCACACCCTGCCAGGTATGGTCTGCAGCTGTCCATAAACACCTGTGTGGGGCAGCTACATGGCAGAACTGCATGCATGCATTCCCACACACTATACAAACACACCTAGGGCAACCCCATACCTACAAACACCACATCACCATGCCCAGTTCACCTCATTACACCCCCTCACCCACACACATGGTGTCAAATGTATTGCACACCCTCGGCCTCTGACAAACCAACAACACACCCTGTGCATATGATGATACCTGTGCCACATTCCTATCATCCATAACATCGATGCAGGAACAGGCTAATATGGATCTGATGCACACGGTGACTGTACTACAGTGTATCAAAGTACTACAATGTAACATTTTGACAAGAGTAAAGTTTAATGCATACATGTCAGGTAGGGTAGCCATCAAGCAATGATGCATTATAGCTGTTAGTAACACTGGTTGATTGTGGTCACCATAAATGTATCCATTTGTGTTGTAGGTGTACATATGTCAGCAGGAGGATGGCCTGCAGTCATATTCCACAAGGGGTATGGCACTGTGGTGACACCATGACTGTGACATATCTGGGGTACAGTTGGACACATTTCACAGGTATGTATAACAGTTATTGCCTGTGCCACATGGACAGGTGACCTACTGGGACATGTATAATCTGCAACCTGATGTAGACCTATCCACATACATGTACTTTCTTACTTGGCAACACTGGGACTAGACCCCTACCTAGATATGTAGTGTTTTGGGAAGTGTGTGCATGTGTGCATGTCTGTTTGTGGCTTTCATTGGACACACCACACAGCGTTTAGGGTGAGGTGTGTTCCAGGTTACATGTTACATGCAGAACATCCACAGACATGTACACTATGCTAATGGGGGATGTAATGGTTGCATATGGATAATACATAGTGTGACATAACATCATATACACATTAACAAACACATAACAGGCAGACACACAACTGAGAGACATGGGCCTATTGCTAATAACTAACTTGACTGTGTGTCCAATGTGTTACAGGTAGGCTGCACACAGCACATGTATAACTGGCCTGGATTGTGGTATCAGTTACCTGTATGGTTGATGGAGACAGTGGTCACCATAACGTGGTACTTGGGATATATACCGGGTGTACCTTGGTGTAATGACAGTGTACAGAGCACCCACATTCCCCCAGTGGGTATTGTACTCCCGGAAACTCATGATGACACTCTGACATACCCACCATCACACATTGCCCATGACTGCAATACACACCATTGTATATCACAACAGTGGTACTATAAGGATATGCTTCTAATGTATATGCCACAGGCATAGTAGGGTGTTGCATTGTCATGCCTCACTTATGGGCACCAACAACACTATCTGCACTACTGTGTGGCAATGGGTATTGCAATAGGAGTATGTGGCCTCAGAATGCTATACCCTACAGATATATGGACATGCACACATACACACACTTCCAAAAAATCAACGAGTATCCCATGCCTATTGACCCATTTGTACAGTACTGCAAGGCCTGTGTAGCCGGTAGGGAGAGGAGCGTAACAGGGTACATGTAATGTCCCATACAGCAGCAGCCACAACTGACTATGGCAATGAGTGTTGCAGTGGTTGTGGAGGCCCTCATGGAATTCCCAAGTACAGGTGTACTAACACACAGACACTGCTATCCTCAGTAATGCACATGTGCACATGTGTCAGTACTGGGGTGCATCGCTGCAGGTGGTCATAGCTGTGAACCTAGCTATTGTCCATGGAGAGATGGGTTGTGTAGGGGATGTGTGTACAGTGGTATCCTGCCATCTGCCATTTAGCAGCAGGAAATCTATCAACAGACACCACTGTGGTGACCCTCAGGGTGAGAGTGACATGCATCAGCCAATCTTCTGGGTGCCTCCTGAACATGGCCACTGAGGTAATCAAGTTGACATGTATGCAACATGTATTACAACACAGGGTTAGTGTCTGTGATGGAGACCTGTACCAAAGCATATTCTGTTGACTGTGGTAGTTTAGTGGAGGTACCCAGGGCATGTGGTGCGTACAGAGTATTGTCTCCTATATGTGCCATTTCTTACACAGCTGGACAGACATGACAGTGTCAATCAAGCATAGGTTGCCTGTACATATCGCAGCTGGATACCTGCCATCTGCACATCTGTACAGGGACTGACAATCATCAGCTTGGCAGGTAACTATGCAGAAGGATGAATGTGTTGACAGATATAAGTTTGACAACAATATGTATGCCATAACTACATGTTGGAAGCCCTCACTAACATGTGCTGTACAGATGGTAGTCTACAGTTACATCCCACATGTTGGATCATTATCCAGTAGGGCATATATATACTGCGACACAACTCACACACCAGGGACACAACAGGGAGGCCTCAGAGTCCAGCTATGCCTGCAGGTGTGCCTGTTGTCAGTCAGAACTACATTTAGCACTCTACTCTTGCCTGGGAAAGCAATGTCAACGTTAGTACCACCATGATACACTACATGCCAGTGTGACAGCACATACCCTGGGCTACTACCCCTGTATGTAACACATTCACACAGATAACAGTGCTGTACAGGCCTCATATACTTGTGTGTCCCATACATGACACTCACAGCTCTTGTTACTGTAATGAGACGAAATAGCGAGATGTATTGTAGATGTATTGTACATGGCATTACATACACTTATTACAGATGTTATTACCGTGCTATGGTTGGACTGGGTGGTGAGAACTGGTTACTAGGACTAAGCCATGCATAGCAGGTATCAGCATTGCTGCAATATAACAGCTAAGCTGTTTTGCGCACTGGTAAGCGAAGCCTACACTGTGCAAGTGCCTGTACATTTACCGTTGCTTATCACCGCTTAGCTTATCAAGCTGCTCAAAACTGCCTTAACCACTCTGTATCTGACAGCTCTTGTTCTGCCCAGCAGCAAAATGAACAGCCCTTGCAGGTCTTGAACACAGGGCCCTGTACAGTACAGTTACAACACTTAACCACTACACCATGACCACTGTGAAGGCAGCTGTTTTTTTTCCAATATATCTGTCAATACACATATTGATTAGTATTGAACAATTGCCTTTACTTCCATAATTGTGTAGTATTGTTATTAATATGACTGTTGCATCACATATGTTGTTTTAGCATAATGCACACATATCAGAAGCATACGGGGAGACACATCTGGGATGGTATACACAACCGTGATATACATGTAGATATCTATGGCTATACGTGCATATATATCTATTCTTATATCCCTATTACTGTCGATATATATGTAGATATCCATATGTATATGTGCATATGTATCTATATCTGTATATGTATAGACATATATTGCTGTGTATATGTATATATTTGAGTGTTTATATGTATATTTATGTTTATATATATATATATATATATATATATATATATATATATATATATATCCACCTATGTATGTTGATATGTATATGTGTATATATCTATATAGATATATGGATAAATATATATATACATATATGTTCACCATATGTCCAGAACATGAAGTGGAGTCCTACCGCAGCCCCAATAGTCCCAACCTCTTAGTGCAAGGGGAAGTCAGGGATGTATTGCAGGTATATATGTAGACTGTTGCTACTGTAATAGAGGTTTTCTTATCAGACATGTGTGTGAGAGGTCACATCTGCTTTTAACATGTGCGCCATTGGCTACTGACAGACATCCTAAGGACATCATTACAGTACCACTGCTTGCTAGCACAGCTAATACGATCCTATGGACTACAGCAGAATATGACCAATATATGCCGGACAGTCTGGCACTCTGTGATTCGGTCAGAGATTGTACA
>NC_056728.1:532443732-532721232 GCF_019279795.1 Protopterus annectens | reverse complement strand
TTTTCTAGCTTTAATCTTTACAGATTTGCATTAATATGCCAGAAAAACAGAATTTTATGAAAAACAAATAAAAAATATGAGGTAAAAATCTAGACATTCTGTGAAAATCTGTGCAGTTGAGAGATGGCCTTGTATTAGCTAATGATAAGCTTGAGGGGCCTGCTTACCAGTTTTAACTTCCTTTATAATGGTGAAGTGGACATATTTGGAGATTGTCAGAGTTTTTTTCTTTTTCTTATACAGTTTGTTGATGAGATATTTCCACCATATGGACTTTGTTGTAAACTTGTCATTATTCTTATATTGGACATCTAGAGATGCCTTAATGCATGTATCCAAGAGGAAGTACAATTCAGATGAGCATATAGTAGCTACAAGGTTTGGTACGGGGTGGTTATACCATTTGAGATTATTGGTAAGATCAGTAAAAAATAACTAATTTGTTTATGAGTAATCCATGAATGCAGAGAACTTATTAAGAGGCACACAGCGGGTTTTCAGGGAGAAAGTGAAAAGAAGATAGTCAAAATTGACTATACCTGGGGTAAAAAGCAGGGTGGCACAATTAAGGTAATATTGTTGATGACACTGCCAAGAAAATAACACCTCTGTTGTGTACAGCAATAATTTGAGTCAATTGCATTTTGATTTATGTAAAAAAATCTATCAACATACTTCTTGTTAGTGGTAGTAATTTGCCGGTTTATGTGTAGATAGTTGAAGATGCCCATAAGACATATATTTGGATCAATGATTAACTTTAACTGGTTAAGGTATTATCTATGTTCTTGATATGTCATAAATGGGGTTCCCTTATTGTCTGTAATATTTTAATTACTGTGTGTGTGTATATCTATCTATCTATATATATATATATATATATATATATATATATATATATATATATATATATATATATATATATATATATATACATATATATATTTAAAACTCTGTACACATATATATATATATATATATATATATATATATATATATATATATATAAATAAATATACACACACACACACACACACACACACACACACACACACACACACACACACACACACACACATACATCTCTGTTTCTCTGCATACATTTACATAACAGATATACATATGTCACACACACACACACACACACACACACACACACACACACACACACACACACACACACACATCCATGTATATTTATGTCCGTTATCTACAGATATATGTTTATATGTCTGTGTATGTCTGCATTGTCCTACATACCCTGTACTTAAAACTGCAGTATGACATATTTATAATGTTGCTCAAAGGACCAAATGTAAGGGCTCAACAGTAGATAATGCACTTCCCTACAGCCCCCTGTGCCTGATGGATGCCACAACACAAACCAGAAAGTGAACAGGTGGTGTTATGTATCATGTTGCTTACGTAGGCATTGACAAGGCACATTGTGCCCACATGCTTGCCCATCCAAATGCAAACAGCCACACATGGCCAAAATGGCTATGTAGACACATAGCTAGGATATAAAAAGTTATCTGACTGCAAGGCTACAAGATGCAGAGAGCAGTTGAGAAGCAATGTCACTCTGCAGCCCATACATGCTGTTCCTCACAAGTCTAGTTTATATACTCCACTAGTATTTGCCTGCAATCACATATAAAATAGAGTTACATTCTGGTGCTTGCTGTAAGTACTGTGATCTGCAGTGAGTAAGACTAGATAGGTAGGGGTTCTAATTTCACTCCAGCCCACTTGGTGTGTGTGTGTGTGTGTGTGTGTGTGTGTGTGTGTGTGTGTGTGTGTGTGTGTGTGCGCACGCACGCGCGTGTGTAAATACTGTGATCTATTGTGTGTGCGCATGTTTGTGTGATCACCACACTGACTTAGAAAGAAGTGAGGTTTGCAGTATTTTGGCTGTCACAGGTGATATGTGCCTTCAAAGTCCTGGGTTTGCTGATGTCATCTTCATTACCTAAAGAGAAGTTAATACCATACTTGAGGTGTGGTGCATGCATTACGTATTGTGATCTGTAGTGTGTATCATTAGATAGGAAGGTGCTCTAATCTAATTGTGCCAAGTTGGACTGTGTATGCTGTGCAGTGTTCTTTGTATATGAATTGATAGTGGCACTATTCTTACTGTAGCTACATGGACTCTCAGTAGATGTATCTGCTAGCCTATGTCCAGGAGTCTGACACACAACTCCTACCAGATGTTCCATCACAGATAATGACCATTCCACGACAGATATTCTGCGATCTCTCTCAAACTATTCTCTTTCCACTGCATCAGTCAACCAATCCAGGGTAACAGCAATGTGGTGGAGGCAGTCCCGGATGTCAGACTGTGCTGCATCCATAATCCTGAGCATTCATCTGTATGTTCTTGCAAAACATGCCATTGCCACCATGACAACCCTAAACATACACTGAGTAATATGTAACAAGACATTTGTAACAGGTGGTGGAAGACAGCAGGCCTCCTACAAGCACAACTATCAATCTGCCTGTGTGGAACCTCACCATCTCCTTGGCTATGGCCAGTGTCAACACTCACTGCTGCCATAGTACCCACACTTTCCTGTTCAATATCCCCACCCTCTGACTGTCCAGTATCTGTGGTCACAGGGGACAGGGTATGTGTAGGCATATTGACTGGTGCATGATATTAATGAGGACAGAAGAGGGACGTCAACCTCTCTGACAGATTCAGACCCTGAAACACCCACTTGTGCCTCACTTTGACCACCATCATCATGAGTCTGAAGAGACCCTGACATCAGGTTGTGAAGGAGACAGAGACTACCCCCCAGTCACCTGTGATAAAGAAGGAAAAGTGATACATTAATACATGCACTACTATGCTCCACAGTACTATCTTGCTATATATGTTAAGCTGTATACAATGCTGTCAGTATTACAGGCTAGTTAAAACCCCAGCCTCATATACCAGGACATGAGGACATTTTCTAAAACACTTCTGTAGTTGCTTGTAAAACATATGCTCCTTAATCAAGAATCTCATGAGCAACATTAGTACACACTGTTGACATTTGTGAAAACTCTGCACAGTTGACACATAAGGCAATCTGTACTTCCCTGCAAAAACTGCAAATCTATCAGTGTGGTCATAACCACAAGGCATAGGTATGACTGTAAACTGTGTTGCATTGGTAAAAATATGTGAGGTTTGCAATCATGCAGACAGTACATCAATCCAGCCAGCAGGCCAGGATGACACTTTAGTGAATATAATGTACTAAATCTACATATGTGACACAACAGTGTTTTACTTACCAGGAGCAGGATCATGGCCATGTCTGATTCCTGATGGTCCTGTGAAAATTTGAGGGAGAGGTAATGTAAACAGCAACCATGTTGCACTATGACAGGCTACTATCACTTTTACAGTACATACTATGTTAATTGGTATGTTGGTCACAATCTGAGCATAAAATTCAAACTGTGACTAACCTCCAGCCCCCATAAAAATACCTGCCATGCACATAAAACTGCGTGCACCCTGACACATTGAATGCTACAATATTCCAATAGTTATCCAAATAAGCATACCTGGATGCTCCTGCTGCATGGAAAAGGTGGCACCCACATCTACAACATACCATGTGATGGATGCCTGGGAACTGTCCTGTGTTCTTAAGTTCTCCAGGAATTTCTGTTGTTCCACTGCAGGCCCTCCACCAGTGACAGTATGATCCGTGGCCATATCTGCTGGTGGCCTTTATCATATTAGTGCCACTGTGTCACACCTGCTCATATGTTCTGCTCTGGTGACCAATTGCATTGACAATGCCAACCAGGTTAGCCTACAATGCTGCCTGCTCTTCCCTGTCTACCCCCTGGACAGCAGGAGTTGGTGGTGTTGACACAGGGCATCCAGGAAAGTGTAATTTTCTGCCTCTGTAAAAGGAGCTCAGCATCGGGGATACACATTTCCTGAAAGACAACAAAATGAGAACATATGTCAGGATCACATACATGGGAATATAGTATGTAGAGATACAACAATAACAGATGGCTACAAGTAGTCATTGCTTGGTTACACATGTCATATTCAACAATATGCAAACATAGTAAAGGTGCTGATGCAAGTAGGATAGTAGCAGTAGTCATCTATTCCTGCTTGTGCCATGACATATACTGCTGTATGATCACACAACACAGCAGTCCATTAAGTTGTGGCCTGTATGTGCAACCCCCCCCCCCTTATAATATTTAAATCCAGCAGTGCCACACAAATAGCAGTGTAGTATTACTACCGCTATAAATAGGAAACTTCCAGGAAAGTAGTATACCTAATTTTAAAAAGAGCATTATACCTGTACTGTATTCTAGTTCCTCTGTAGGTGTAACACATCTGCAGATCAATGACATGTTAGCAGTACTGTTTCAAGCAAGGTTTACTGCTGTAATCCCCATTTCCCCTAAGTATATGTACACATATGTATCATGTTAGAAACAAAATGGTTAAATACCTGATGCAGTACAATACTCCTCTGTTGAACGGTACAGATACACAAATGTTGTGCCAACGAGTTGACCATGCAAAGTAACTCTCATACACAATGTTTCCTCTAGTTAGCTGTTTGCCTTTTTAACATGGTTCTCTATTAGCAAATGATTGTCTCTGAACCAGTATGTGCTTCTGAAATGCTAATTGCAGCCAACACAGTTGATTTGCAGTATAAAACAGCCAATCCCGTGCAACCACTGAACAAGATATAAGACCTTAATGTAAATTACAACCTCTTTCATATGTTGGGTTGGAAAATAGTGGGGGATAGATACTATGTCATGGTAGACAGAATGTCTGTAGCAGCTATTATTTACATATATATGTGTGTGCTACAGGCTGAAGCTAAAAGTGATGCTGCTGGCAATATGCATAGGCATAAAGGGTGAACAATTTGCAGGACAAGTTTTAGAGCAAGTGTGTGACCTGTGGCAGCTTTGTTGTATAGGCAGAGCCAGACTGAGAATATCCACCCCACTGGGAAGTCAGGCATGTGTGTCAGGTAAGTCTGTCAGACAACAGTATGAGTAAGGCAATGCAAGGCAAAATGCTTGGTGTGTCCTAGAAAACAGGTAGGTGTACATTATCCATGATGTCACACAGTTGGACAGCTGCCAAGTCACATGTTATGTCATAGTAGTCACCTGTTAAGTGTGTGGTGCTGACCCCTTCATCTAGCTCAGCCTCCATATACGTATGTTACTTGTACAGCTGTGGTTGTCTGTGATATCACCAGCAAAACATTGTGTGCTGCAATGTAATATTACTGGACCACAATTTCAATATATACTTCAACATCCTCTGGAGAATTCAGGCTACTAAATTACCTGACAGTATCTGCACTTTATAGTGTCGTACTAGGAGTAGGTGAGAGCGGTCTTATCTGTAGGCCTTTGCTCTCTATTATATAGATTCCAACTGTACTGCTTTGGGTGGATTAATAGGTGCTGAGACAGGCATACATATCACACAATATTGATGGCAACATACATATATTTTCATTGGTACATGCATCTTTACTTGAACACAGGACCACGTGTACCAAAAGGTATGCTTTCAACGCATTTTACCAACTGAGCTATAGAGTTACTGCTATTGCAGGTGAATTTTTACATGTGGTAATTATCATTCCACAGTTATCTGCTGTTAAATATTGAACTTACATCTATTATTATGTGTATGGCTTTATAGAATGCTGTATTTGTATACCAGGGTTCTCGATGAAATCCTATTGTCCATTAATGTTTCATCAAGTATGTTCTGACATGTTGTAGACATACTTACAGGATTACCTACTATCAGATACCTCACTTACGTCTAAGCTTATTTGTGTGCCTTCATAGTGATATATTTGTTTACTAGAGTGCCAATTACAGTACTATTTTTCTAGTAATCTCTTAGCTGATTTGCACTGTGAGGCACGATGCACAGCACCATTTAAACATGCTTAATGAGGGGACCTTCAGCATTAGCATGTTTTGCTTAAAATACCTGTGTTCATAAGTAGCTGTGCGGGTTGCCAGGATGATCCACTGTTCTACAAGTGTGATGGTTGTGGACCCAAAATAGGGTGCAGGTGAATCTTTTGAATGTGATTAATATTGTTTCAAAGGCATATATCAATATAGCACAATTTAGCATTGGTAAGCGATGCAGCGCATCGTGCCACATCCTGCAAAAATTCTTTAAAGAAAAGAAAAATGGGGAGATAGGACAGTGGTGAAAAGGGGTGCACGGAGGGGAAAATCAATGACAGGCAGGTAGGAATGTGCAGGATAGCTGTAAGAAATAACCATAGATATCCATTTCTTCAACAGCAACAACTGTCCACTTTTACAGACTTTTCAGCTGAATTTGGACTGTCACCCCCAGAGAGGAGTGATAAAATAACTGCACTGTCAGGCCAATTGGACCAAATTAAATGTGTCCAGTGGACATGTGTGTGAAATGAAGAGCTATGTATGGGATGATATTTTTTTTTTGGGGGGGGGGCAAGTGTCCATCTTTTTTAAGGTGAGAATGGAATGTGAAGGGACATAGGTATGTGAGGGGGATGTAAGTTGGGATGGTGAAGAAGGTTTTGTAGACAGAAAAGTGATAAAGACAGCAGACAGGGATGATGTGTGACACAAGAGGGGATGAACACCTTGGATGGGGAGGGCACTGTGGAATCCCAGTCCCATTTGCATCCACACAGTAGCAGTGTAACACAAATCCTTACCCATGGGACTGTCTGGACTGCTCCTTCACTTCCCCAGAGTTGCCAGTGGTGGAAGCTAGTGTCTGTGGCCAGGGTGCCCCAGCGGGATGGTGAGCATGCTCTCCATCCACTGCAGGCATGCACCCACAGTTCAGCGGAGCATCCTGTGTACCATACCTGGCAGTTCATGGGTGACAAAATCACTCCCTCCACCTCCACTTCCAGAGTGTGGCCCAGCCCCGGCCTGTAGGCCAGAAAGTACAGTTGTGTACACTTACCATACATGTAGATGTTCGGGTGTAGTCACTGTTGCAGTTATCACCTGTGGGTTATCCCTACTGTGGTAGCCCTCTGTCAGCCTGAATACCAGAGTCAATGTTTTTTTTTTTTTGCTTTGGCTGCTGTCACCTGTAGTCTGACATCAGGTCATCAGTGCTATAAAGCAAGACAGCCGACGTCATTACACCAGTTTTTCTTGCCCTAACCCATCAGAAGCACAAGGAAATAAGGAAAAGTTGTCTTGTTGGCTAAAAGCCACCATGGCAAGCTGATGTCCCCCTAGGGGAAGTTGCTATATGGGGAATGAAGGGAGGGGAAGCCAGGACTGCAACAGTGAATACACTCGAACATCTACATTTATGGTAAATGTACACAACTGTACTATGTTCTTCATGTTTCACTGTTGCAGTCATCACCTGTGGGAGGATTCCCAAAGCTGAGGAGAGGAGTGGAAGCATAGGTTAGAGTCCTAGGCTTTGGTCAGCAGGCCCTGCAGAACTGCAGAGGCAAACCCTGCCCTAGACGTAAAAAAGTGAGGTAGGTGGTAATGCTTTGTAAAGGTATGGACAGAGGTCCAGGTGGCAACTTCCAAGAAGTCCCTGGTGGGGACTCCTCTGAGGAAGGCTGTGGAAGTGGAGACTGCTATAGTGGAATGGGTATGGATAGACTTGGGGGGGTTCCCATGTAGTCTGTAGCAGAAATGGATACAGTTTGATATCCATTTGGAAATGGTTTGTTTGGAAATGGGATTCCCCTGTGCCCCAGGGGAAAAGCTGACAAGTAGTTGGTCTGCTTTTCTGAATGGTTTAGTACTGTCCAGATAGTATCAGAGTTGTCTATGAATGTCTAGCGAGTGTAGAATTCTTTCCCCCTTGTTTTGAGGGTTGGGAAAGAAGGTGGGTAGGTAAATGGCCTGGTTGACAGTCACATCAGATACCACCTTGGGAATAAAGGAGGAGTTAGTCCTCAGGGAGACCCTGTCTGCATGGAAAATGATGAAGGGCTCAACAGCCATGAGAGCCTGAAGTTCTGGTACCCTTCTGGCTGAGGTGATGGCTGGTAGGAAGGCAGTCTTCCAGGAGAGTAATTTCAATTCTGTAGAAGCAGCAGGTTCAAAGGGAGGTAAGGTTAGTTTTTCTAGAATATAATTCAGGTCCCAGGATGGCATGGAAGGCCTTCTGGGAGGTCTGATATTAGAAACCCCTCTGAGGAATTGCTTAATCAAAGGATGAGAGAAAAGGGGTGGGTCTGAATCATAATGGGCAGAAATGGCTGAGGCATGGATTTTAATAGAGGAGAAAGAGAGGCCACTATTGAGCAACTTGGCTAGGTAATCCAAGTTAAGAGGGATGGAAGGATGGGAGGTACTTGCCCCTTTGGACTGGTTCCAGGAGCAGAATCTTTTCCATTTCCCTACGTATGATTTTCTGGCACTGGGCCTTCTGGCCTCTGTGATGATGTCTAGAACCTGTTTACTTAACTCATTCACTCCAGAACAGCTCAGAAAATGCTGTCTGCTTACTTCCACCACAGGAACAACAGTGCAGCCTGAGCTCATTTTCAGATAATCTATTTGTAATACCATACAGAAAACGAATGTTCATAGCTCTTGAACCATAATAGCTAGACTAAAAATGTAAATGCAAAAGTTGTTCAGCAGACACTGGCCTTTCCAACAGTGTAAATATTGGTAGTGTGTCTAGAAGTCATTATTAAATATTTGCCAAGGAATGCTGATATTATGCATATTTTTTACCTTTAGGTAAAACAAATCATAATATCCTGGTGAATGTGCCATGTAGACCCATATAATTTGTAATTGATTTGTTGGTCTGAATGTCAGCTTTAAAATGATACCTTAACCATCACTGTGTGATGTTCTTTTACGGAAATATTCACAGAAACATGATTAATATTATATTTCTCATAATTGATAAATAAACAAAGCATAATATCTCATCACCTGTAACAGACAGACTACATATCAGTGTACAAGGTATGTGGCTCAATGTCAGCTTCGAAATGATGCATGATTTGTGCCACCACTATGCCCCCTTGCAAAGATATGAGCATAATAATGAGAAATATTGCAAATGTATAATTTTCATAATCCTACAAGACTAAACAAACTGTGATATATGTACATGTGTACAGCATACAGACACAGTTATTTTACCATGTTGTAACTATTAATACAGTGTTCAAAATGAGATATAACTTAGCACATTGACATGCTCCTTGCAAAGTTATTTACCAAAATATGAAAAAAAATCATAATTTTCATAACCTTAGTCCTAAAACTGTGATCATGTTGTAAGGAGTTATTTTATCATGTTGTAAGGACCAACACTGTCTTCAAAAGGAGGTATCACTTGGCACAATTACATGCTCACTAGCAAAGTTCCTTACCAAAATATGAAAAAAAAACAATTTCCATAACCTAAGTCCTAAATAAACTGTGATATCTGTACATGTGTACAGCATACAAACACAGCTATTTTAACATGCTGTAAGGACTAACACTGTGTTCAAAAGGAGGTATTACCTAGCATAATTACTTGTTCCCTAGCAAAGTTATTGAACAATATATGAAAAAAATCATAATTTCCATAACTTAAGTCCTAAACAAACATCTCTGTAAATGTGTACAGCACACAGACACAGTTTTACCATCATGTTGTAGGGACTAACACTATATTCAAAATGAGGTATCACTTGGCACAATTACATGCTCCCTAGCAAAGTTATTTACCAAAATGTGAAAAAAATCATAATTTCCATAACCTAAGTCCTAAACAAACTGTGATGTCTGTAAATGTGTACAGCATACAGACAGTTATTGTATCATGTGTATGGACTAAATGTCTTCAAAATGAGGTATCGCTTGACACAATTACATGCTCGCTAGCAAAGTTATTTCCCAAAATATGAAAAAAATCATAATTTCCATAACCTAAGTAATAAACAAACTGATATCTGTACATGTGTAAAGCCCATTGGCATGGTTCTTTTACCATGCTGTGAGGACTAACACTGTCTTCAAATGAGGTATTACTTAGCATAATGACATGTTCCCTAGTAGTGCAAAAGGTTTTCATGAAATGTAATAGACTTTCACTTACCATACTGCTCTTACTTGGTCATGGTTGTTTTCCATCTTTTGTCAGTAGGTGCATGTTGCCAGTATGTCATGCATTGCTGTCATCATGCCATTGTACAGATCACTCAAGAACCATTCAATGTCATCTTCATTTAGGTGAACTCTGTCATTTTTGAAAAGGTGATCATCTTCTGCACTGATGCTGTTATAGCCGATCGTTGATCTGCCGACCCTGAGCATCAATCCACTCATGAACCCATTCTGCAACTGTCTGGCCTTATGTGCTGCCTGTTGTCTGTTTACATGTCTCCAGCTCTGGTGAGGAATTATGTCAGACCACAGAAAATGACAACGTGGCCACCACGACTGCATGTGTTCAAAAATATCCTTGATTTGAAACCTCAGCGTTCCAGGTGGATGAGTGATGACATTGTTCCCTCCAATGTGCAAGACAAGAATGTCAGGCTTAGGGTAGTTGGAACACTTCTCTTCCAACAACCACAGGAGTCCACCCCAATGCACACCTCTTCTTGCAATCCAGTGTACATTCACGCTACATATAGGGAAGCTCAAGTTGTAGTATTTATTTCTGGAGGCATGTCTGGAAGCCCAGTGAATGTAGGAATGGCCACACACCCACACTCTCACTTGTCATTCCTCTGCTCCTGAAGCCATGTCACTATCACAAGGTAGAGGAAACTGTAGAGGGAAGAAATTTAAGTCGGTCACTCATGATGTTTGAAGGATTTATTGCATTACTAGGACATTTGCATTTATATAAATGTTCATTACCTTGTTTGCCTGTTGGAATCTTCACTGCTGTCCACATAGGCATTATTCTTTTGGTTCATTATTTGCAAAGATCATACAGAGGTACATACCTAACAATCTGAAAACTAGCAGCTCACACACACTATCAGATTAGTAGTAGACACATATCACTGTAAACATACACATTCTTGGTGTAGCCAACATACTGTTGAATGGGTACTGATAAAGGGATACAGACAGGGCACATGTAAAGAGAAAAAGCAGGGTAAGGACCACCATTCCACTAATGAACCCAGGACAGGCATGGGGCTTAAGTGGCACTTGAGGTCATCTGATGTGTCTGATACCTGTGCTGGCTACCTACTCAAGACTGCTGATACCACTAGTGTCTCATGACCTCCTTCAGTGTCAGCAGTCTGCCTTACCTCTGCCTTTTTTCTTTACATGTGTCCATTCAGCAATGGACATAGGGGATCAAGGACGGAAGTAATGTTAATACTTCCTGCTCTGACCTACATACATTTACTGTACCAAAGTGGAAGGAGAGTGAAAGGGCACATCACAAAAGACAACTATATAACAAGACTCTCTTTTTGCAGGTGGCCTTTCGGGGATGGACTGAAGGCATCAGAGTGATAACCTTGAAACTATGTATATGCAGGAAATCAGCCCAGTGGAAATGAACCTAAGAGTCTCCAAGTTCCCCACTGCCATCCAGGATAATCCTAAGATTCATGGTGTCTAGGTACAATGCCCACTGATGTACACACCACAATGAAGACATTACTGTGTATAAAACAAATTGTAAAAATGACAGAAAGAAGCTGGTGGGGGGGGGGGGGCTTGAAATGACTCCAGGTAGACAAAAACCCAAACCTGGCTTGTGCATTCATCAATGTGATAATGACTTCTACTTATGTGAATAAGTGACAACTGCTGAGAGTTTTACCCAAAAAGTGATAATGACTCATGCTATATTGTAACTGCACTCATAGTTAATGTGCTAACGACCCGCATTTCATTACTGCAAAGTTATGCAAGTTCAGACACAGGTGATAATTGCTGCACATGACCTGTTGAGTAGACATTCCATATATTACCTTGTGCAGCTGTTGTGTAACACAGACTCATTATCATTTGTTAGGAGAAGACCTGGGTAACTCTGTAAAAACAGTATAACTTACATACCACTTAGCCCTTCCTCCCACCTATATATGGTAGCTCCATGCTGGTAGTAGTCAGCAAGTAATAACCTTTCTCTCAGCACTGTTCCTGTTATCCATCATTCCAATATTTCCACATAATCAGGGACACTTTTAAAATATTAGTATTGTTAACTTGAGATATTGATGGAATAAGATTATGTGATTTACTAAACATGTTTTGAAGTGAATTTATTTATTTATTTATTTGCTTTTGTTAACCAGGAAAGTCCACTGGGCTGGAGTGAGTCCATTTTCAGTGGAGGCCAGAGGAGAAAAGGTCTGCCTTACCTCTGCCTTTTTTCTTTACATGTGTCCATTCAGCAATGGACATAGGGGATCAAGGACGGAAGTAATGTTAATACTTCCTGCTCTGACCTACATACATTTACTGTACCAAAGGGCACATCACAAAAGACAAATATATAACAAGACTATCTTTTTGCAGGTGGCCTTTCGGGGAGGGACTGAAGGCATCAGAGTGATAACCTTGAAACTATGTATATGCAGGAAATCAGCCCAGTGGAAATGAAACTAAGAGTCTCCAAGTACCCCACTGCCATCCAGGATAATCCTAAGATTCATGGTGTCTAGGTACAATGCCCACTGATGTACACACCACAATGAGGACATTACTGTGTATAAAACAAATTGTAAAAATGACAGAAAGAAGCTGGTGGGGGGAGGGGGCTTGAAATGACTCCAGGTAGACAAAAACCCAAACCTGGCTTGTGCATTCATCAATGTGATAATGACTTCTACTTATGTGAATAAGTGACAACTGCTGAGAGTTTTACCCAAAACGTGATAATGACTCATGCTATATTGTAACTGCACTCATAGTTAATGTGCTAACGACCCGCATTTCATTACTGCAAAGTTATGCAAGTTCAGACACAGGTGATAATTGCTGCACATGACCTGTTGAGTAGACATTCCATATATTACCTTGTGCAGCTGTTGTGTAACACAGACTCATTATCATTTGTTAGGAGAAGACCTGGGTAACTCTGTAAAAACAGTATAACTTACATACCACTTAGCCCTTCCTCCCACCTATATATGGTAGCTCCATGCTGGTAGTAGTCAGCAAGTAATAACCTTTCTCTCAGCACTGTTCCTGTTATCCATCATTCCAATATTTCCACATAATCAGGGACACTTTTAAAATATTAGTATTGTTAACTTGAGATATTGATGGAATAAGATTATGTGATTTACTAAACATGTTTTGAAGTAAATTTATTTATTTATTTATTTATTTGCTTTTGTTAACCAGGAAAGTCCACTGGGCTGGAGTGAGTCCATTTTCAGTGGAGGCCAGAGGAGAAAAGCTCTAAAAGAATGTACATAGTAACAAATTTGTTTAGAAAGTTAATTACATCATATAGCAAAATACAAGAGTAATGTCAAAGATTCAGAAGTAACATTGACAATATAAGGCTCTGTTCAGTAAGACATGTATACATAGCAAGGTATTTGGTATATCAGACTAATCTTCATATATATATATATATATATATATATATATATATATATATATATATATAAAATCATACATACATGCAATCATAATCTGCACATTGTTTTAACCATATGAGGAACATTACTGTAAATGTAATTTAAGGGTGAACACAATTAGGGAGAGTAAGGAATAGTGTGGGTATCTGAGAGACGAGTCAAGTCATGAATTAGGTTACTGAGGAATTGGGGATAGTGCATGGGCATAGCCAGTGAGAGGAGAGATGTTGGTGAAGTGATACTTTGAATGAGGGAGCATTATTTATGGTTCGGAGAGAAGGTGGAAATGAATTTGAGTTTATCTACAGTGAAAGAGTAGAGGTATTGGCCTGCAGGGGAGTTTTGGTCTCTTAACTTGGATAAGTGATTGATTTTCAGATCCTAGTGATTGGTTTAGTTGGTAGAGTAAGAAGTAAAGCAAGGGCTGGGCATTTGGAGGATTTGTAGATAAATGTATGTGCTGTAGATAGTTGTATGTATGCGAGGTGTTGTGGGAGTTCTAGCTAGTTCAGGGATTGTAATGAGTGACAGTGATGGGAAGAATGTTGTGCCATAGTCACAAACTTAGGGATTTTGTTATAGCAGCTCTCCATTTTAATTTTTAATGAGGATTGAATGTTAGTTAGAATGGGGAGACCGTAGAGGACAGAAGATAGGAGAAAAGTTTTGGCGAGTGTTTTTCTAGTAGAGTAGTTTAAAAAGTGGTTATGTCAGTAGAGGGTACAGAGTTTTTGGTGTGTTTTTTGACGTTGTTGTGGATGTGTTGGTCAAAAATCAAGTTGTCATCTAAGGTTACGCCAAGTAACTTGGTATGGGAAACTACCTCTATGGCAGTCTTGTTGGAGGAGTAAATGATGAATTCTAATTTATTAACAGTGGTAGTTTTTTTTGGTGTAAAGAGCAGGAGATTAGTTTTATTTGGGACGAGGGCGAGGTGATTTGTCATCCAGGTTTCTGTGATGGAGAAAGCATTCTGGGTGATGGTCAGAAGTTCAGTTTCTAAGTTACCTGTGCAGATAATACTAGATTCATCTGTGTATTTAACTACAGATCCATGAGTGAGAGAAGAGTTAAAGTCATTAATAAAAATACTGAACAGAAGGGGTTCTAAAATGGATCCTTGGTGGACTCTGGTGGAAGTAATGAGGAAAGGAGAGAAGGAGTGTAACCATTTGGTGGCTTGTTGTCTGTTTGTGATGTAGCTGGTAAAACAGTTAAGGATGGGAGTGGACAAGCCTAAGTATGACAGCTTGGAAAGAAGGAGAGGGTGGGAGATGGTGTCAAAAGCCTTGGAGAGATCAAGAAAGAGTGCAGAGACACATTTTCCATCATTGCAGTTGTGGTTAATAGTATCTAGAAAGGATAAGAGAGCAGTTATACTACTGTGGCCAGGACAGAAGCTATGCTGTGTGGTGGACAGTAGTTGGTTTTTGGATAGGTAATCCATAAGTTGAATTTGAATACATTTTTCCATTATTTTAGAAATAGGAGATAGAATGGCTATGGGGCGGACGTTTGAGATTTGTGAGTTATTGCTGCCTTTGATAGGAGTATAATGTAAGCTTTCTTCCAAATGGAAGATTGATCTATTTATGAGAATACTTATGGGGGAGCTAATGGATTTGGCTGACAATTGTAAGTATTCTGGGGGTAATCTGTCTGGAGAAGTGCTACCAGGTTTGAGTTTTAGCAGGAGTTTACTAATAGTAGAAGTGGGAATGGGAGAGAAAGATAAAGTCTTGGGAGAAGGGTAGTGGTGTGTTGCTATGGGGTTGATGTTGTGAGTAGCTTGAGAAAAGGTGGAAGCAAGTTTGGATATAATGTCTATAAAGTAGGAGTTGAAGAGGGTAGCTAATTCAACAATATATAACATGCCTGTTTTCACTTGTGGCAAAAAGGAGTACTTCTGGCACACCTCATTTCTGTGTTGGCTTTAGAAAAATGACTTTGTTTAATCTCCACTCATGAGAGTCTGTCCCTGACCTGATGAGGTGGTCTGCTAGATGGCTGAGCTCCCATGGCAGGTACTGTGCAATTAGATGTACAGCAATGGACTGAACCACTTCCAAGAGCTGCATGGCTAAGTGGCACAGAGGGTAAGAGTGGTTACCTCCCTGCACATCACTTTGGCGTTGCCTGTCTTTACTAAAAGTACTCATAGGTTCATAGATTCATAGGTTGGTACTAGGCTATCGGCCCTCGGGCCTATATAAGCCTAGCCATAACAATTCCCTGGCTATTTCTTCCCACACTATTTCCTTCCCCAGACCCCTGTCTAGCAGGGCGACTGATGTGATCCTCGGGGTGAATTTCCTTTCTCCCATCCAATCATCAAGGTTCCATTTGAAAAGGGCCAAAGAGGTGCTCTGCTTGACAAGTATGGGCAGTCTATTCCAGAGTCTGGGGAGTCTCTGGGTCAGGAACCTATCCCTCCAGCATGTTTTGTTTATTGTGATGACAAGATTTAGATCCCTGGAGCGTGTGGCTCTGAGGGTTTGGGATTTCTTTAAGTGTAGCATGTCCAACAGCTCTGGGTTTGACATTGCCTTGTATGTTAAGCAGAGATCGCCTCAGAGTAGACGATATGCAACAGAGTATAGCTGGAGTTTAAGGCGGTCAGCATAGGGCATCTGCTTTAGGCCTGCGATTCTTTTAGTGAGGTATTTATGTGGCCTTTCCAGTAGTTGCAGATGTCTTGAGAGGTACATACCAAATGGGGCGTTGTATTCTATAATGGGTCTAATGAGGAATGAGTACAGTGGGACAATGACCTCCTTTTTTCTGGATGAAAAGCCCTTAGTGATGAGGTGTGCCACATACAAGGATTTCCTGACTGTTGTGGCGATGTGGTTACTGAAGGTGAGACCACTGTCCACCTGTGTCCCTAAGTCTCTTATCACACTTTCGGTGTTTAGTGTACTGCCACCTATGTGATAACTCACGGGTACATGTTTTTTTCCCAAAGGGGATAACTATACATTTCTTGGCATTGAGCTTGAGCCCATGGCTCTGACATCAAGCATCTGTTTCTGTAACTCCCTTTTGCAGAGTATCCACATCATTTGGGGGATTCAATAATGGCTCCCAGTTTGCAGTCATCAGTTTGCAGTCATCTGCAAACTTTGTTAGTCAGAGTCCCTTAGTGTTGGCCTGTACTTCAGAGAAGTAGAAGCCAAACAAGGGAGGTCCCAGGACTGAACCCTGAGGTACTCCACTTGTCACTTGTCTGGAGCTGGATTTGGAGTCAGCTACTTTTACAGTGTGGGTTCCGTCAGTATGCTAGTTGGCAACCCATCGAGTGACGTAGGGATTAATGCCCAGCTTAGTAAGTTTATCTATGATTCCAGAGTGGGGGATGGTATCAAAGGCCTTGGCGAGGTCCAGATAGGCTGTGTGGACTGCCTTACCCTCGTCCACAGCTCTGGAGACTGATTCAAAGAAGTCAATAATGTTCAGGAGACAAGATCAGCCCTTCATGAACCCAAACTGGGTGGGGTCCAGTGTTTTAAGGTTGCCAATGTCTTTGTTTATAAGTTCCTTGATAATACGTTGCATGGCCTTGCAGATCAGGCTCATCAGACTGATGGGGCGGTAGTTCCCGGAATCCAAGGCGGATCCCCCCTTGTGGAGTGGGAAAACTGTAGCTGTGTGCCACTCAGTGGGCATGAAGCCTGAGGTGAGGGTATGATTAAACATGACACTTAGGTGAGGTGCCAGTTCATTTTGTAGTTCATGTAGTACACAGCCCGGGATGTCATCTGGTCACATGGATGCTGTATTCTTAGCTTTGGAGAGTGTTTTTTTACCTGTGTGGCCATTATTACCAGAATTTGGCAATCTTCCAGTATTGAGATGGGTGATTTAGGGGGTGAGAGGAGGGTGAAGTTGGCACTGAATTGATCTGCCAGGATACAGGCAATATCCTTGGGATCAGTATATTTAATGCCATTCTGTTGTAGCTCGGAGTAGATCTGAGCATTGCCATTTAGATTCTTGACATAGTTATAGAATGCTTTGTGGTTGTCTTTGGAATCTTTGGCAATGTTATTTTCATAACTAGCTTTGGAGGATTTTATGAGGGATCTCACCTTCTTACTGTGGCTGGTAAGGGAGTTTTTTGTATCCTGGGATTTTCCTCTTTTCTGCAACAGATTTTTCCTTTTGTTGTAAAGTTTGTTTATGGCAGGGGACCACCAGATTGGCTTCCTTTTTTTGGAGGAGAGCATCTTGGCTCTATTTGGGATGGCACAATTCATGCATGAGTGGATGTGCTCGTACAGTGCCTTAGTGTAGGACTCAGCATTCGAACTTTCAGTTCCTGTCTGCATGGGTGTCATGACGTTTGTAACTTCTGACTTGAGTAGCATGAAGTTGGCCTTGGAGAAGTTTTTATGGAGGTTTCTTTACTGGGGGTAGGGGTGGGATGTGGATGTCAAGGGTGATTAGCTTATGGTCTGACCACTGACCAACAAGAGGGTGACCATAGGTGTGGAGCATCGATTTCCCATGTTGGTAATGACCAGGTCTAGGATATTGGAGCCCCTGGTGAGACTATGGATTAGTTGATCCAGGGCATTGGAATTTATGAATTCCAAGAACTGTTGGGCAAAGGTGTTGGTGCATGAGTAGTTTTCCCAGTTAATGGCAGGGTAGTTGAAATCACCCAGTATTAGGGTGTTTGGTTGTATAATAATATTTTCCAGTATGTTTAGAAAGGTGTAGTGAGAATCTTGGGGCATGGTGGGGGATCTGTAGCAAGCTACAATTTGGATTGCAGCCTTACCTAGTGTTAGTTGCACCTGGAGAATTTCAGATGCATTGTGTTGGGCAACTAACCTGGTAGTGTGAATATCCTTGGTGAATATGGACACTCCTCCACCTTCAGTGTTTCGATTCTGGTTTGGTAGCCGAAAAGTGTGGTAAGAGTTGTAGCCTGGTATTGCAGGGGTGCTCTCTGGAGCCTTGAACCAGGTCTCAGTTACTGCACAGATATTGATGTTCTCCATTTTTAGGAGTGCCTCGAGAGAGTGCAATTTTAGGTTTAGACTTCTAGCATCGAGTAGCATTACCTTCAGATTTTGCATGCTTGTACCTGTTATAGTGGTGGTTTTGTCCTCTGAACTTTGCCTAAAAAAGGCACTATAGGGGTGGCAAGAGCCTTAGCCAGTAACCTGAATCCCAGGGGCGACTGGTGGTATCATTCTGGGTGAAGGCAGGATGCTACTCAGGGCTAGGGTCATACCTGCATGGGCCACATGATCTGACAGCTCTTCCATGTCTCTTTTCATGTAGTCCAGGGAGGTACGTCTCAAGTCATTCACTCCAACATGGACAATGACAAAGTCATATTTGTACTTGGTGTGGAGTGACTTGAGTGCATGAGTTATGTCATGATTTCCAAAGTTATTTACATGCTGTCATGCCTTTTGGAATTGCCAACATTTCTTTTTGCTTTTATTATGGCTTCTTAGAAAGGTTTTAGTCCCATTTCATTGGACTTAGAGATCGCTTAAATGTGTGCCCCACCTCTTGGGGTATGGGAAACAGGGAGGTGGCTAGCTGAGTCATGGTTGCTCCCTGCTGGAACTATAAGGTCAGGGCCCACTATGTCTGCTTCCTTGGTATGTTTTCCATCTCTTCTGTTATTTTTTTCTGTCTGTCCCTCCTGATCGTCCTCCCTCTTTGGCTGGGTTGACTGGAAGGAAAAAAACAAGGTTTTGTAGAGGAGTTCCTGCTAAAATAAGGGGGTTATACCTGCAAAAAGTCCTAACAGTCTGCATGGATTTAGCCTTGTTCACCAGCTTTTTAAAAATTGTTTCAGCCTTAGGTCAAAAAAATACTCTTTTATGCAATGGTATATCCAGGAGTTCTGATTTTACATGTTCTCAAAGGGGCTGTTCCCTTAACATGTCATCCCAACAAATAACTGACAGAGATGCAACCACCTCGCTTGAGGCTTCTACATCATCAAGGCCACAATGCAAATAATGCTTAGTTACCAGGGAACAAGAGTTTCAAAGTTCAAGCAATTCTTTACAGTGAGTTCTGTCCTCTCTAATTCCTTCTTAATTTGGTCCAGAAGAGTCCCCAGGAATTTGGCCATAAGGAACTAGCAATTTAGAGCTCTCATAGCCAGGGTGGCAAATGTATAAGCTTTCTTACAAAATCAGTCAAGGGTAATATCTTTTTCATTTCCTAAAGGATTTATAGAGCTGCTGCCCTTACCTCCCACCTACCTTGGGCCCTTGAGACACCACCTCAGGGTCCTCCATGGGATTTTTTAAAAAGGTGATTATGGGAGTGCATGAAACAAGTAAAAAAATGGTCTGGCTTCCTGGAAAGCAGGTGGTTTGGAGTCAGGTTGCAGGAACAGTCAATTATGACATCATTCAGTATCTCTAGAACTCAAGGACAACCAAGGTTTGTGCTCAGAGAGTTTAAAAGGTTATTTTACTCTTCTCTTACTCTTTTCTTGAACTGAGAGTAGTCCTCAGCTTCTCAACTGAAAACTCCCTCATTTTATGGTGTCTTTCTAAAGGTAAAGTTCTCAGGTGGCAAAGATGAGGTATGATTTCCATCAGACTCTGAATCAGCATATGAACCGGTAAAGATATGATCAACATATGCCAACTCATCCTCATAACAGCTGTAGGAATCATCAGACTCCTGGGGGGAGGGTCCCTCTTTCTATTTCCTAGGGAAGTTCCTGTTGCAGAGGTTATGGCAGGGTTATGCTGCTTGGATGTCACAATATGAGATCCTCAGCGAGCCGGACTAAATCCTGTTGATAGGCCTGATGAGACTGGGATCTAGAAGAACTAGGCTATGGCATGTTGGTACAGCCTTTTTAAGTTTGACCTTTGGCTTGGGTCTGGCTGTGATGTCAGATGTACATAGGCTGGGCTGTGCATGCCGGCTGTGGCCTGCATCGGTCCACGGATGACTGTTTTCTAAATGAGGGAATCCATCCTCCCCCTCATAAGACATGGTGTGGTAGTTGGAAGCAGAGGCTTGCTAATCAGCACCAGACCCAATCAATGACCCAAGTCCTTTGAACCATGCAGACATTGAGGGGGTTGATGGCAGGCTCAACCTTGCACTTAGTTGTCGAGTACTGAGAAGGCATCTCTTTTCCTTCAACTATCACAAGTCTGGGTGGACTGATGGACAGCAAAACATAATCTGCTACCCTAAGATGCTTGAGATACTTCCCCTTTTGTTTACGAAAAGGGTTGACATCGCTATGATTAGCAGATGCTATAATGCACAAATCCCTCTGATGCCCCATTTTGTTGCTGAAATACTCAGATATAGACTCAGTCCTATGCTTAATAGTATGACTACTAAATTGGGCACAGTGGGTGCAGCTGGGCATGTTATGCTCAGGGCCAAGCCAAAAATACAAAGAAGTCTAGATGTGGAATTTGCTTTTCACACTTAAGACAAGTACAACTCTTCATAAACAACTAATACACAAATGCTAGAAAAGCAGTAAATATTTCCACAACATGGCACTTAGCTTTCAAATTTCTCCGGCATGGACCAGCTGAAGCACTATTACACTGGATGCTTCAGGCTCCAACATCAAGAAAGAATTGAAAACATGAGGGGTGGCCAATGACTCATACCTAGATGTCCTGACTTCAAGAGAGGACTCTGTTATTCAGACCAGCCGAGGGCTTTCACAGCAAGGAAATCCCTTGTTGTTATTACTACAACAGAGAAACATGGTGAACATGGTGAACATACCTACTCTATTTTCCAATTGGGGTTTTAAAATATAACCAACAAAATCGATGCTGGCTGTATTATGTATCACTTTGCTGAGATGATGGGTCACATAGAAGGACTATACAAATCTTTATGCAATTTGGGTATCCAAAGAACACTCCACAACAGAAACTTTCAATGTCTATATAGCTTCAACAATGCTACCATTAAACATCAAGTCATTCAACATCATTTTGTACTTCACAAAAAATATTTTGTAAATAATTTAGTTGCATCATTTAATAATGTCACACACTGGCTCCTCTACCTGGACCCACTTTGCCCATTCATTCCTGGAGAATGGGAGCTGGGTATTTACTAACGAAATACAAGCTCTACATCCCATTCTTTCCTGCACAGAAATTCTTATCTGAGCACCATTCCCCAATAAGTCAGGTGGTAAGGAGCAGGACACCATGATGGTCTTACAGAGTGGCCGACTCTTTCTTCCCTAGCAGTAACCCTCCTCCCATAGCTACCCTTCTGAGTTCACTACTGCTATCTCCTAAAGGGAAGTGTACCTTGACACACTGACTTTTCCTTGGGTTACAAACATGAATGCATTAAGACAGTGCGGGCTCAGTAGGCTTACACTCCACTGGCTGTAACACATACTACACCCACAGTGTCACCTTTGTGGCAAGGCGGAACTGCCTACTTTTCCCGGAATGAGTGAAACAGCAGCGACCACTCATTCATTCTCCCCAGTCAGCCACTACCTACATCCAACCTATTAATCAAAATATGGTTGCTTGTGCCATAGTCAATGCTTTATTTCTATGTACCATGCAAGTATCATCTTAACAGTAAAGCAGCCTGTAATAGTCAACAGCTCATGAGTATTAGTTTTGAAGAGCACTTGTATAATAAACAGGGAGAAGAAACCAGCAAATGCTCTGTGTAAACACTGGTTAGAAGCTGATCATGTGCCTCATTTGACATGTTCAGTATTACAAGGATTAGACAGCATGTGTGAATGGGGGGCACCATTTACAAGAAAACTGCTTTTTAGATGAGCTGGCAAGTAAAGTTTAACAGTATATAGTCTGGGGATAAATGATAATATTTCTCCGTAGCTGTACTTATTGAAAAATAGAACAGCGACATTTAAATAACCGGAAGCAATTATTTTTGTTTTCTTTTTTGTATGTCAATTGTTCAGAAAGTTGCTTAGTTTTCTCATCTATTGGCTGGTATAATTGTGTATTAATTAATTGTAATTAAATGTTTAAAGCCCGAAGAAGGATGTGATAATCTAGGAGAGGAGCAGCTCTGCTTGATATCAGTTAGAATTTCTGCCTGCATCTGACTAGAGCAAGGTTCTCACACCTCTCGAAAACGTGAAATGGTCAAATACTGACCATCGGCCATATACCTAAAAAAGGGCATTCATTATCTAAAGATGTAATTAATGTGGGGAGAATGGAAAAAGTAGTTTAAGTGACTGAGGTGGCAACCCATGCAATTCAGCACCCTGTTAAAAACATTTGCTTTGCATTTTCCTAAAATGACGGCATGACAACTTTAAAAAAGGAAGGAATGCGGGAAAACCAGATGCTGTCCTTCCATTTAAGTTTGTTATAAAATGTAAATAACAAGTAAGGTCAAACAGACCAACAGATATGGCCATAAACCTTATTAAAAATGTTCCACTGTATCTGAAAGCATAGACGATGATGTTTTAGTATAGCAATAACCCACGCCTGGGTGTGGGTAATGCTAAATTTACCCACAGTTGGCATGGTTTGGTCCCGAGGCCCGAGGACCAAACAAAGCCAACCGGGTAAATTTAGCATTACCCACACCCAGAAGTGGTTATTATACTATGACATTATTTAAGAAAAGAAACTATTACTTTTCTTAAATAATGGCATAGTATAATGCCTGTTTGCTGCCCTTCCGCAGATGTCTGGCATCCGCGGCAGCTCTGATGTACTGCGCGCCTGCGCAGTACATCAGAGCTGTGGGCAGCAATGGAGAAAGCAAGATCTCCGTTGCTTTTTGTCTCGCTATGTTAAATGTGTTTAAGATAGTGAGACAGTTTTAAAATAAGCAACGGACATCTCCGTTGCTTATTTTAAAACTGTCTCGCTATGTTAAACTCATTTAACATAGCGAGACACTAAAAAAAAGCAACGGAGATCTTGCTTTCTCCGTTGCTTTTTTTTAAAACACTGTCTCGCTATGTTAAATGGGTTTAACATAGCGAGACAGTGTTTTAAAAAAACGAGTTATACTAAGGGAAAAAAGTCCGGGCGACCGGACCTTTTTCCATTAGTATAACTCGATTTACAATGGGCACGCTGGCCAATCAGCGTGCACGTTTTGGGGGGGTCATGGTATAATAGATTATAATAACCGCGAGAGACGTCCGATAACCGCGAGAGACAACCGTTGATGTTTAATGATAAAAACGTCAGCAGTACTTTGCTGTGAACTATTAGTATGCATCTGTATTTAATGTGTATTTATTTGAGAGGCTGTTGTGTAGGAGTTAGTGCATACAGTCTACAAAAAGGCAAATCACTTACTTTTCTAACAAAGGTCATACCATGTAAGATAAAAAAAACATTGGATAGTTCAGGATGCTCAGATTATTAAATATCTGCACTAACAAGGCACAACGGAACAAACATCTGCCCAGAATTTGTTTTCTCAGGTGAATAAAAACAATTTCTGGGACTGTCACTAAAAGGCACACATAATTAAAAGATAAGCAGGCAGGATGAGAAAATGGTGACATCTCAGTGTATGTAGAACACAGGATGCTCTGAAAAAAAAACACACTACTAAAATACAAGAACAATAAACTAGGAAAACACAAAAACAAATTTGCTGGAGTACCTTCCAAAAAGACCATTTAATGTTAACGCTTTTGTTTAGACAAATTTCCAAACTTCTTCAGACAACTTATCTGAACATTCTGCTGTATTAATAGAAACTTGTAAAAGAAAAACTTAAAAGATCAATACACGTTAGGTTCAAGCAAGGCACCCTTTATTACTTGCAGCAAGGAGACAAAGCATGTAGGTACAAGGTTTGTCTAACTTTCTGGTGGTCAGTATATTATTCTTATACAGTTCTCTTCATGTCACATAGAAAATGTTACTAATCTACTGCTGACGTAGTTGGACACAGCTTTCTGTATGTTACACAGAAAATGTTATCAGGCTTATTGCTGACATGGTCAGATTATTGCTGTCTTGCAAAAACATTTGAGAAAAACAACCTGGCCTTGGGCTTATTTTAGCCCACCTTGTCTCTTCAATTCTTCCATTGTACAATTCTAATACATGCAATACATTTTGTCTAGATTCAAGGTACATTTCTAGCTTTGGTACAAGTAGTGCTGACTATAGTTTAAGCTTTCAAACATCTATTGTTTTCTTTATCAAGACTTCTAGCAGCTGCACATTTTCTCATGGCATAAGCAGAAATAGAATGTCTCTTATTAAGTTTCTGGTAGCCACACATATTTTCATTGCATAAGCAGAATAAAGTGTCTTTTATGAAGTTTCTAATAGCTGTGCAGATTCATGCAGTATGAACAGAATAAATGCATTAACCCTTTTAAACCTTTAACGTACTAAGCATGCACATTGCTATTATGAATTTTCCTAACATTTCCCCCCTTTTAATACTTTTATTCTACTTTCAAAACAAGCATAAACAGTTTTTTCTTCCCTTAACCTCTTCCTACTCAGGATTTGCAGTTAAGAGAGTCATTTAGTTTAAACCCATGAAAGCATTTTCAATTTTTCAGTAACTCTTCGAGTTTGGCATCTTGGTATAAGGTTTCCGAAACTGAAATGTCTACAACATTTTTGATTAGTCCTTTTATGCAGGGGATGCAGCAGCACCTACACACTATCAGTAGAGCTATCCCTACACAGATGGCAATCAGAATGTTCATCAGGATACTGCCCCACCCCCCAAACAATTTCTGGAAAAAGTCCATAAATGGATTTGGTCCTGGTTTGGTCATGGCTGACACCTGCTGGATTACCTCAAGATGGTTGTCTATCTTGTGTTTGTAGTCAGGAATATACGAACAGCACTCCTCCTGGATTAAAGTGCACGTACCTCCTCTCGCCACTAGGGTGAAGTCAAGAGCCATGTGATTTTGAAGTACCACTGTTCTCATGGCAGTCAGTTCATCGGTTACCAATTCTAGGGCAGAAAAGGTTGCATTACTCATTATTTCGAGAAGCTTAGACAATTTTCTTAGTTCCCAGATTGATTTAGTTGCTCCATATGCTGGTAATATGCCTGCCCACGATATGACAGTATCACTCAGATCCATGTGTGATAGTCCTTTGTTATTTCCAGGGCCTAAGTCATGATGGTATTTCTAGGATGCATTGATTTGTCCCACTGGATTGACAGGCTTCTTGATTTCTCGGACATTCCGAATCTTCCCTTGAGGTAAAACTGTCGTGTGTCGTATGGCCGGAACCAGGTATCCCAAAAAACAACTGCCGGACCAATTCTCAGGTAGCCATTTATATGCTTTTCTTCCGCATATAAAGTAACAATCTTCCACTTTAGTAGTAACTTTACTATACCCTTGCTCTGCATGAAACATTTTTCTGTCAATTATAGACAGTTGTTTGTAGAGATCAGCATTAAGTTTTACTTCTTCAATTGTCCTATGCATCAGTTTAACAAATGAATCATAGTTCGTGTTGCAATAGAATCTGATGTTATCGGATATAGTGTAGCATCTAAAGGGAACAGTTACATTGCAATAGCTCCAACCCACCTTGACTGTATCATTCTTATAAAAACACACAGTTCCTTTCTGTCGAATAGACAAGTGCAATGCTACTTTATCTTTTGATGTGACATCTGATGTATCATGAATTAAGTTTTCCCAGGTCTTGTTAGCCCCTAGGGGAACTGCAGTTAACAGTAGCCCCCCATATGCTGTTGGTAAAGCTGTGCAAATCCAGCAATTCGAAACATTGAAGGTTTCAGCATACACATATTTAATTGCCTGTTAAGTATTAAAGTTCGGGTGCCACTCTGCATGCTTATTTAGTTCTACTTGCATGGCTGAGAAAAGAAATGGCCACAATAAAAAGATTATTATCACCAGTACAGTCAACAGGATGGTCATGTAATATTTTTGTGGAAATGGTTGTTCTGCATTTCCGTTTTCTCCAGTTCTTCCAAGTAGGTGTATTTGGATCTTACTGGATTCCATCATCATATTTTGGACACGTGATCTTACTCTCTGCCCTAATAGGACCTTCAGCACCGATGGTTTCTTCACTGGGTTTGAGACGGATCACTCCTATTGATCTGACCCCCCTTTGTAGCCAGACTTTGTGCTTAGGGTCCCGATGGAGAGGTAAGATCTTTGTCCAATTCAAAGTTCTTTACCAGCTTGCAATGCGTCAGGTGTATCCAGAAAGCTTGTTCTGCTATTTTGACTGAAGTAGGTGTTGAAAGAAGCACCTGGTAGGGACCTTCCCACCTTGGCGATGCCTAGTTCTTTCGCTTCACGATTTTAATCCATACCCAGTCTCCTGGCGTCACTGCCACTTCCGATGTTTCGGTTTGTTTTTTATCTGAAACAGAATTTGACTGCAACAGATGTTTAGAACTCAACAACTTTTTCATATATTCAGATAGTGTAAAATTGGCTTCCTGGTCTGATGACATGAGAAGTTTCCACTGGGGTGTATAATAAGCTCTTCCAAACAGTTTTTCAAAAGGAGTCAATCCTTTTGCTGTAGGGACAGTTCTCATGCTCAACAGTGCCAGGGGTAAACAGCACAACCAAGTTTTTCCTGTTTCAGCTATTAACTTTCTCAATTTGCTTTTTAATATACCACTATGCCTTTCAACCAGCCCTGCAGACTGTGGATGGTATGCACAATGATTTTTTAAAGAAATACCAAAATGCTTATTTAACTGCTGTATGGTTTGATTTACAAAATGTGTACCATTGTCACTGTAGATTCTTTCCGGAATGCCAAACCTAGGAATAATTTCCTTGTCAAGTACTTTTGCCACTGTAGCTGCATCTGGATTTTTGGTTGGAAAGGCTTCCACCCACCTAGAAAACATATCTATAATGACAAGACAATACTTTTTATTTTCACATTTGTTCACTTCTATGAAATCCATACAGATAGTGTGAAATGGATATGGTGGTGTGGGGAAACTCCCTTGCTTGGGCTTTATCACCCCCTGTGCATGATGTTTGTTACAAATCTGACACATCAAACAAATTTTTTTAGAGTAGTGTGTAAATCCATACGTTGTGAACACTTGGTTCACTAGCTGTACCACCCCCCCTGTTGAGACATGGCATTGCCCATGGCTCAACAATGCTGCATAGCGAAACAAATTAGAGGGTAGTATTGGTTTTCCTTCTTTAGAGATGTACTGCCCTTTTTCGAGGATTGCTCCTCGTTTTATCCATCGCTGTTTTTCAGCTTGTGTAGTGAGTGTCTGCATTGTTTTTAACATGTCTAGATCTAAGGTTTCAGATGGTTGCAATTCCTCATTTAAAAGAAATACTTCTGTGGCTGCTTGTTTTGCAGCTGTATCAGCTCTTGCATTACGTTTTGAAATCCTATCCTGTTGCTTGGTGTGAGCTGTACATTTGCAAATGACCACTTTCTGAGGTAACTGAATAGATTCTAAAAGATCTAAAATAAGCTGTGCATGATTTATAGGTTTGCCAGTAGATGTTATCATTCCCCGGTTTTTCCACTGTTGTGCAAACACATGTACAGCGGAAAAAGCGTACTGGCTGTCAGTAAAAATGTTTACACATTTACCCTTTGCCAGGGTACATGCCCGTGTCAGGGCAATCAATTCTGCTGCCTGTGCAGATAAATAGTGTGGTAAAGATTTTGCTTCTACAATCTCAGTATCAGAGACTACTGCATATCCTACTAGGTTTTTTCCTGCAGGAGCCCTTTTGCACGAGCCATCCACATAATATGTCACCTCGGCATTATCCAAGGGGACGTCCATGAGATCTTTTCTAGGTAGGGTCTTTTGCTCAATTACCTGAAGGCAGTAGTGGGGTGTGCCATCTGCAGGGGTTGGGAGCAGTGTAGAAGGGTTCAAAGTTGTACATCATTCAATTGTCATATGAGGTTGGCTCAACAATATAGTCATGCAGGAAAGATGCCTAACAGGGGAGAGATATGCCACTTTTTCTTGCAGTAAAATGATCGTGACTGCATGAGGTACTCTCAAAGTGAGGGGTTGGAACAAGACTACTGAGGTTAAAGCCTGCACTGCCATTGCAGCTGCAACTACTACTTGTACACAGTGGGGTAAGGATTGTGCCACTGGGTCCAGTTGTAATGAATAGTAAGCAATGGGGCATTGCTTATCCCCATGCTCTTGTGTTAATACTGATGTCATGTAACTCTGCTTGCAGTCTACAGTCTGGAAAAAATGTTTATGATAGTTTGGCAATCCCAGAACTAGCGAGGATGCTATTAACTGCTTTAGTTTACAAAAGGCAGGCTCTGCCTCTGGTGTCCATTGTAATAAATCCTGAGCTGCCATAGGCGTCTTAAATATAAGGTCAGTTAAGGGTGCAGATTCCAAAGCATAGTTTGGAATCCAGCTTCAGCAAAAATTAGTTGTACCCAGGAAGGTCATCATTTCCTTCTTGGTGGTGGGTTTTGGTGCTTGTAAAATTGCTACTTTTCTGTCTTCATCTAATGTTCTACCTTCCTTTAATATTACATATCCTAGGTATTTAACCTGTTTTTTCCAGAACTGCAGTTTGTCTTTGTTTACCTTATGTCCCTCAGCAGCTAAAAATCGTAGAAGTGCTATGGTATCTTCCTTACAATCCTGCTGGGTGGGGGCCACCAGCAGAATGTCATCAACATAAAGTAAAACCTGGCTACCACTTGGTGGGTTGAATCCCGCCAAGTTGCTTGCCATTTCTTGTGAGAATATCGTTGGACTTTCACAATATCCCTGTGGTAGGCGTGTATATGTATATCTTTTTCCCTGAAATGTAAATGCAAACCAATACTGGCTATCAGGGTGTATCGGTATCGAAAAGAATGCATTGCTAATGTCTACCACAGAAAAATACTTTTGTTGAGGTTTTAAGTCATTCAACAGGGTGTGTGGATCTGGCACTATAGGTGCCCTTGGTATTACCGTGTCATTTACAACTTGCAAATCCTGGACCATACTCCATTCTCCATTGGCTTTTTTAACTGGAAATAAGGGTGTGTTACATGGTGAATCGGGAGATTCTATTAGTATCCCTCCTTTAAGTAAGGATGCTATAATAGGCTTTATCCATGCCTCTGCATCTTTTCTTAAGGGATACTGTATTTTTTGTGGTCTGAATGCTGACTTTGGCATGATAGTGACTGGCCCCACTGTACAAATGAGTCCTACATCTGATTTCCCTGTTGACCAGAGAGTCTCTGCTTTACCTCGCAAGGCGTTTTCTTCCACCTTTAATAGGAGTGTCCATCAGCTGTCTTTGCTAGATTGTAAGTGCACAGCTGGGTTGGTCTGAGTTATCCAATTCAATTTTTGTACTTGTATCCCCTGTCCTGACAGTTCTAGTTCTGTCTGTTTCTCCCATCCTGTGGCTTTTTCTCCTAGGTCTGCCCATTTTATATTTTTGTTTTTAGTTAAACTAACATGTGGTAATCGATTAGATTTATAAAGTGCAAAAAACTCGTGGGGCAGTGAACAACTGGCTACACTGTTCCCTTCTGTCTCCCAGTACAGGTTACACAGCATCAATCTATTTGTATGATTCTTAAATAATTCTTTCTCATATCCCTTATCAGGTCCTGGTGTGTTACAAAAATACAGGGTACAGTGCAACAGGTGTTGCTTGTCAATGTCAAGGGAGGGAAACTTACTGATGGCTATGCTCATTAGTTCCTCGGTCACAGTCCCTGGACCAGTTGTAACCAAGTCCTGGCTGCACCAGTAAAACATTTCACCCTCTGATTGTACCACAAAGGTATTATTTTGTCGCTGTGCTTCCATACCCTGCATGGTTGGGACTACTGCTATACCAAATATCTGCATGAGGTCTCTGCCCAAGAGATTTACTGGGCATTTTGCAGAAACTACAATTTTGCTTTTCTGTGTTAATCCTGAAACTGGATCAGTTATTGCAATGTTATGGGAGAGAGACTCCCGATACAGCTGTCCATTAGCTGCTTTGACCAGTATGTAATCAAGCAACTCTATGTTTTCTGGTAGTTTGGAGGGGTGTATCAGGGTCTGTGATGCCCCTGAATCACACAAAAATGTGACCTCCCTTCCTTCTACCAAGAGTGTAACTTCTGGTTTCGTGTCTGCTAAATAGAGTTCTAAGCTCAACAAAGCTAGATCTAATATTTAGTTTTCTTCATTGTCAATAACTTCCTGCACTTCCTCTACTCCCTCTTTCACATTCCGTCCTTTCTTTACTAGCCCCTTCTAGTGATTCTTGACTATCATATAGTCAGTCCTCATCCTCCTTGTCTTCCGTTGTTGCCTTCTTATTTTTCCTGCAATCCCTTGCCAAATGTCCCTTTTTACCACATTTAAAACATTCTCCCCTTTTCTTACATCCTTCAAAGTCCTCTGATCGCTGATCAGACTGCTTGTTTCCCTGTGCATTTTTCTTGCCCTTTTTCCCAGACTGCACTACATAAACTTCTGCTCCGTCTTCTACAGAAAATACTTGAGCTTTCTTTTTCTTTTTGCTATTAAAATGCCTTTCGGCATGTCTAGCATATTCAAGTAATGATTGTAACCTGCTGGTACGATGGTCTACCATGTGTTTTGTAATAAAACTGCTTATAGGTACACTACTGCCTTTCAAAAATGCAATTTTTAACTGCTGTTCATATGGGGAATCTTGCGTTTGATCTTCAGGAACCTGCATTCCACAGTGGTTATTAAAACATTCTAACAATCTGGCATAGTACCTGTCAATTGTTTCAACTTCTTGTTGGATACATTGATTAATGCAAGTCCAGTCTGCCCTAGGTTTCCATTTTTCAGAGATGCGGTCTGTAAGACCTTTTACTCTTGTGTCTAATTCTGCGCTGCTATGTGGGAAGGGTCTTTGTTCAGCGTCACGAGGGTTCCAGTTGCCACAAATCATGTACCAATCTGGCCATACAATTTGTCTAACTACTTTTTCTACTTCTTCTCCGTTTAAGTTATAACTTAACCTCATTCCTTGTAAGTCTTCTGAGAATTTTCTAAAATTAATCTTTGGATGGGGAATTCCCTCAGTGGCTATCCGGATATCTTCCAGAGTCCAAGGTCTATATACTAAGATAGTTGGGTCCTGATTGTCCTGACCTGCCTGAGGATTAGGTACTTCTAAAAGCGGGCATATTTCTTCTTCTTCTCCTATAGGTCATGAATTCTTAACTATTTGCCATAACTCAATATCTTCTTCTGAATTACTTGCCTTTGTTCGGGACCTGGTCCCGATGGGATCTCTGATTTTAGTTAGCTTTAGTTTTATAATATCTCTATCTTCAGTGACCACAGGATATAGTGGGGGTGGATTAACCTGTTCACTCACTTCATATTCTGGTAAGGGAGGAGGAGGTGCTGATGTTATTACTAAGTTATTACCCTCCTTATCTAAAAACATTGCTTTTGAATCCTTGTTCCTTTGGTCCCTACGGTTTACTTCCTCCAGCCACCTGTGTGCTTAAGGAATTCCTAACCGCCGTTGCTTTTTTACCTGACCCTTGGAATTGTTTTTGAGTTGTCTAATAAGTTTGATAAGCGAGGATATTTCTAATTTTCTGTCGAATTCATATTTATTAACCCATTTTGAAAAATATCTAATATTATCGGCTCGTTGCGACTGCATATATTTTGCGTCTTCCGTTAACGGCGGGTTCTGGGGTGTTTTTGTGCAATTATTACCCATTTTATTTTACCTTTGATTGTTACATAACTTCTCTTAATTTTTAACGTGTACCACGGATTTTGTTATAGTCTCTTCAGAATGACTGCCTACTTATTCTGTTTCTCCTGATCTATGACAAGACAGTACTCTTTTTTTATCCCTGACTGTAAGAAAAATACAATCTGATAAAAAACAATACACATCTAGTCCCTGATCTGAAACAGAAAACAGAAAAAAGTAGATCCACCTTACCTGAGCCCACGTGATTGATCACCGATTCGCGGAGACCCATCCTTCAGTCACAGATCAGAAAGTGGCTGGCCTCTTTTGACGACAATTCAGTCGGAGGACTTTTCATATAAGAAGAACCGATTTGGTTTCTTCCCCGTACGGTTTCAGCCACCTGGCCGTCTGATCCGAGGTGAAGAGAGGGCTCCAGCTCGACGGACCAATATGTAAAAGGAAAAACTTCAAAGATCAATACACGTTAGGTTCAAGCAAGGCACCCATTTTTACTTGCAGTAAGGAGACAAAGCATGTAGGTACAAGGTTTGTCTAACTTTCTGGTGGTCAGTATATTATTCTTATACAGTTCTCTTCATGTCACATAGAAAATGTTACTAATCTAATGCTGACGTAGTTGGACACAGCTTTCTGTATGTTACACAGAAAATGTTACCAGGCTTATTGCTGACATGGTCAGATTATTGCTGTCTTGCAAAAACATTTGAGAAAAACAACCTGGCCTTGGGCTTATTTTAGCCCACCTTGTCTCTTCAATTCTTCCATTGTACAGTTCTAATACATGCAATACATTTTGTCTAGATTCAAGGTACATTTCTAGCTTTGGTACAAGTAGTTCTGACTATAGTTTAAGCTTTCAAACACCTATTGTTTTCTTTATCAAGACTTCTAGCAGCTGCACATTTTCTCATGGCATAAGCAGAAATAGAATGTCTCTTATTAAGTTTCCGGTAGCTGCACATATTTTCATTGCATAAGCAGAATAAAGTGTCTTTTATTAAGTTTCTAATAGCTGTGCAGATTCATGCAGTATGAACAGAATAAATGTATTAACCCTTTTAAGCCTTTAATGTACTAAGCATGCACATTGCTATTATGCATTTTCCTAACAAAACTACAATTAAACTTTAATTGCTCAGCAAATTAAATCCTTAAAGCAATATGTTCTGAAAAATACACACACTGCCATTATGTACCTCAAGTGCACATAAGCCTAATAAAACAAATGATAAAAGTTGACAAATGAAGTTAAACCATACCAAATGCTCTCACAAAATTTATTGTGGAGACCATATATATATATATATATATATATGGGTCTACTTTCATAGACCGAAGCGCCACGTCACCGACACCCGGAAGACCGAGACGGAACGACCGAAGAGGTAGGTAACTGACAACGCGATATCCCGACGGCTGAGAGACCGACAACGGCAGCGTGTGAGCGCCATACGGTAAGTGTACAAAAGTGAAAGATGTAGTATTGGGGAGCGGACAGGTAAGTGTACGATAGCGAGGGATTTTAGGATAGGGTGTGGGAAAGGTGAGTGTGCGGTGGTGTCGGACTAAGGGTTCCGGTGAGGTAAGTGTGTGGAAGTGACGTAGAGCAGTGTAGGGTAGTGTTAAGTGTGTCAGGGTTAGAATGCGGGTTGAGTGAGTGTGCGATAGTGACGGGCTGCATGTTTTAGGGTGGGTTAAGTGAGTTAGGGTTAGGGTGCAGGTAGGGTGAGTGTGCGATAGTGACGGTGTTGGGGTTTAGGGGTGTTGTAAGTGAGTTAGGTTAGTGCGGTTGGGTAAGTGTGCGGTAGTGTCGGACGTTAGGGTTAGGGTTTAGGTTACGGTTAGTGGATATGTTGTTGTGTGCAATATGTAGTTTGCGTTTTTTGTGTCGGTGTTGTGGTGTTCGGTATGTTTAGTTTTTGGTGTGGTGTGTTTTCGGTTGTTTGGGGTCGGGAAGATGTGTGTCGGCGATCCGTACGTTCGGTCTATGAAAGTAGACCCATATATATATATATAGATATATATATAAAAATACATAATTAAGACTCATCCAATTATATTAGCTACATATTAAGTGGGATGTATTTATATTACAAAAATGTATCCTACCTATTCAATGCTTTATACTTCAAAATATACTACTATTGTTGAGCCCAGGCAAGATATGGGCAACAGTACGGATCTGCCATAATAGTTCATTTTCTTCTAGCCTAAGCTGCCAAAGTCCCCCTCTAACACTTTCATTTTCCTGGTGTAAGATAGTGAAAAGAAATTTATGTGTGAGGTGGTCTAAAATGTGTCTAGCAAGTGCATTAAGTGAATTACCTTTTTTAATATGGTAAATATGTTCATAAATTCTCTGTCTTAGGGTCCTCTCCATTTTTCCAATGTAGAATGATTGGCATAGTTGGCATAAAGCTACATAAACTACTGCCTTAGATTCACAATTATATTTCATGTTTACTTGGAATGTTTGACCTCTGATGTCAAAAGTATGACCGATTTTTATATGTTGGCACTGATTTCAGTGTCCATATTTTGACATTCTCTTGTTTTCATTATTCTTTGTAAACTTATTATGTGATTCAATCAAATTCTTCAAATTTAACCCTCGCTTATATGCTATATGCAAAGACTGGTCAAGTTTTTTATTGATGTGTGTCCTCTAGAATCAAGGACCAATTTTTATATAGTATGTTTGATACCAATTTTGCATTAATAGAAAATGTAGTAATAAATGTGGTGCCAGTATAAACCCCAGTATGACCTTGTATAGTAGTATTTAAAGCGTCCATGTGGTTATATGTTATTTCTAGTGAACTATATCCCTTGTTCAAAATAGGCTGAAAATGGCCATTCTGACGTTTGTTAATGACTTCTACAGAGATTTGATCAAAAAGCTCACTGGGATATCCTCTACTGATGAACATGTCTCTAATAAGATTGCATTCAACTAAGAAATCTTGTTCTAAGGAAACCATCCTAGCAGCCCTAACCAACTGTCCCTTCATGACTGCTTTCTTTTGATGAAAGGGATGTCTGCTAGAAAAGTGTAAAAATGTGTTCGAATATGCAGGTTTCTTGAAAATTATAGTTCTATACCTGTTATAAATTCTATCCTTAGAAATGGACACATCCAAAAAATTGATGGTATCAGTATCAAATTGGTATGTAAAATCAAGAAAATCAGTTAATTGCCGGATCTCATTAATAAAAGGCAGAACCGTGGAACCATCACCTTTCCAAATAAAAAAAAATATCATACTGATACCTAGTGTACCAGGCTGTGTATCGTTTGAAAAGGTAGTTTTTGAACAAAAATTCATGTTCCCAATAAGCTAAAACACAATTAGCAAAACTAGCACCACAGGGTGCCCCCATAGCTATTTCTGACATCTGTTTGAACAAGTGACCATTAAACATCATATAATTATTAGACAGGACTACTTGTAATAATGTTTCAATAACATTGATATCATTGTTGTCAGTCCCTTTATCTACAAGTAAGGCTCAAACCCACTCTAGGCCAAGCTCTTGGGGGATGACCATGTATAGATCTTTGATGTCTACTGTTAGAAAATTATAATCAGCGTTAAATTCTAAATTATTAATACCATGCAAAACCCCCCATGAGTCCGAGCAGATCTGTTTCTCCCTTTTAATGATTGGTTTGAGTTTATGGTCTACATATTTATTGCATGCGTATGTGATTGACCCCCTCCCATCAACTATTGGTCTTAAAGGTGGATTGGATATGCTCTTATGTATTTTGGGGGTACCAAAAATCATGGGTATCTGTAGTGCTATCATTGTCAGGTAGTGCAACGTGTCCAAACAAATACTTCCTTCAAGGAATAAATCGTTGATGGTATCACATATTTTCTTATATGCAATGTTAACCTGATTAATGCTAGAAGCACAATAATGTTCACCATCTAAAACATGTAACACTTTCTGTTGATATTCATTTTCATACATAAATATTAGGCCGCCGACCTTATCGGGCTTCATAATTCCAATGCCCTGTATTTTTAAATACGCTAAAAAATCATGTTCATCAGTTGTCATGTTAGACTGCACATTTTTCATATTAGAAATTTGTCTAAATGAAAGCGCTAACATTAAACATTCTTTTTGGAAGGTACTCCAGCAAATTTGTTTTTGTACACTACTAAAATACGTCTAGAGGAAGAAAAAAATCAAGAAGTAAAAACTACATGGCATGCTAATGATGTATACTATCTTTTGGGATTAAAAAATGTTTTTTGAGAGATGCCCAACTTTGACACTCTCCCTTGGTATGCATCTAAAACTCACTGTATACCAGTTAGTGGAGCTAGCCTTGCCACGATTATTCTCTTCAGCGATGCACTTAGCTGCAGAATGAACATAACAGATTTTCAAAGAGTGCATCGGTTTCTATTTCAGGAGACAGAGAATATGGTAGATTGTAAAGACGGTACAGATTCCATGGTGATATTGAAGTGTATTAACTCACCAGATGTGCCGTAGCACGCCCTGCCCAATCCCCGCCTGGCACATTGCAATCTAATTAATATTCCGCATCTGTGCCAAAAGCAACCCAATGTTTTATTGTAGACATTCACTACCAAAAATAAAGTTTTACTAGGGGCATAAAACTAAAACACCTGTTGTACACCACATTTCAGTCAGTCAATTGGGCAGAGTTCACACCACAAAACTGTTTCTCTAAATGATACTGTTATTAACGGCTGAAACTGTTTGCAGTACCAGCACCGTTGCACAACACTTGTTCAGCGGGTGTGTGGGGGGGTGCAGGGGAGCTTGCCCCCTGAAAAAGGAGAACGTAATAATTCCAACGAGGATGGAGATCATTGTGTGCATGGATTTGGGAAAAAACATGTATCCGTGAATTACCATATAGGTGGCAGTACACTAAACACCGATAGTGTGATAAGAGACTTAGGGACACAGGTGGACAGTGGTCTCACCTTCAATAACCACATCACCACAACAATCAAGAAATCCTTCTATGTGGCACACCTCATCACTAAGGGCTTTTCATCCAGAAAAAAGGAGGTCATTGTCCCACTGTACTCATCCCTCATTAGACCCATTATAGAATACAACGCCCCATTTGGTATGTACCTCTCAAGACATCTGCAACAACTGGAAAGGCTTCAGAAATACCTCACTAAAAGAATCACAGGCCTAAAGCAGATGCCCTATGCTGACCACCTTAAAAAAACTCCAGCTATACTCTGTCACATATCATCTACTCAGAAGTGATCTCGGCTTAATATACAAGGCCATGTCAAACCCAGAGCTGTTGGACATGCTACACTTAAAGAAATCCCAATCCCTCAGAGCCACACGCTCCAGGGATCTAAACCTTGTCATCAACATAAAGGAAACATGCTGGAGGGATAGGTTCCTGACCCAGAGACTCCCCAGACTCTGGAATAGATTGCCCATATATGTCAAGCAGAGTGCCTCTTTGGCCCTCTTCAAAAGGAACCTTGATGATTGGATGGGAGAAAGGAAATTCACCCCGGGGATCATGTCAGTTGCCCTGCTAGACAAGGGTCCAGGGAAGTAAATTGCATGGGAAGAAATAGCCAGGGAATTGTTACGGCTAGGCTTGTATAGGCCCTAGGGCTGATAGCCTTGTACCAACCTATGAACCTATGAACCTATGATTCCTTGTCAATCATGGTGAATTTACAAAAAATACGAAAAACAACAAATTAAACCAAAGTACTGTGGTGAAAGGACGGCAACCCGAACTACTTAAAGCAATAAATAAATTTAATGATGTAAAGCGCTTTTCGTTTGACTCATTTGACAAACTTCTTCAGACAAAATTACATGACAGAATCACGTGTGTGTATATATATATATATATATATATATATATATATATGTATATATATATATATATATATATATTTATATATATATATATATATATATATATGTATATATATATATATATATATATATATATATATATATGTATATATAAATAATTCTGTCTGAAGAAGTTTGTCAAATGAGTCAGACGAAAAGCGCTTTACATCATTAAATTTATTTATTGCTTTAAGTAGTTCGGGTTGCCGTCCTTTCACCACAGTACTTTGGTTTAATATGGTGTATTTACATATTGAAACTCTGCCCGCCGCCTTGTCAATCAAATGGCCAAGCCCATTCCTGCGCAAACTAACTGGTGGGTTAATACACTTCAATACCGCTGATTCCATTATGGTTAAGCTAGCGCTACATTAGCTTCTACAGGATCAGTTGTGGTTTTGGAATGCATGTTATGAAGACTGGAGTTTTACATAAGCCTTATGTTTACACTGAGCTAATTGGAAGAAGTCGGAGGAAGGGCTCTGAGCTAACTAATCTGTGATATATAACATTAAGTACCCTTTTTTTTGCTTATTTCTGAGTTATTTATAGCACTTTTATTTTACTCACTGTGTGTGAGGTATTAACTAGTATTTTCTACAATTGTTAAGCATCTGGTTGGGTTTGTTTGTCCTGATTTTTGTTTCCCACCCTCCCGCACTATTGGTATCCTGTTTTTATACTTGGTGGCTTTGCAGTTGCCCACCCCTACTGTAAATTTGATATGGCACACTCCTACCAGTCTAGGTTCATAGATTCATAGGTAGGTACTAGGCAATTGGCCCTAGGGCCTATACAAGCCTAGACAAAATGGTACCCTGGCTTTTGCCACCCAAGAAAATTATTTTCCTGTGCCCCTGTCAAGTAGAACCACAGAAGTGACCCCTGGGTGAATTTCCTATTACCCATCCAAACATCAAGATTTTTCTTGAAGAGTGCTAATGAGGAGCTCTGTTTGACATAGATAGGTAGTCTGTTTCAGAGTATGGGAAGCCTCTGGGACAGGAATCTATCCCTTAAGCATGTTCTATTTATTGTGGTGACAAGGTTTAGGTCCATAGAGCGTGTAGCTATGAGGGATTGGAATTTCTTTAAGTGGAGCATGTCCAACAGCTCTGGGTTTGACATAGCTTTGTATGTTAGGCAGAGATTACCTCTGAGTAGGCGATATGTGACAGAGTAAAGCTGGAGTTTTGTGAGACAGTCTGCGTAAGGCATCTGTTTGAGGCCAGTAATCCTCTTTGTGAGGTATTTTTGCAGCCTTTCCAGTTGTTGTAGATGTCTTGAGAGGTACATACCAAAAGGGGTGTTGTACTCTATAATGGGTATAATGAGTGATGAGTAGAGGGGAACAATGACCTCTTTTTTTCTGGATGAGAAACCTTTTGTGATGAGATGTGCCACGTAGAAAGATTTCCTGACCACTGTGGCTATGTGATTATCAAAGGAGAGACTACTGTCCACCTGTGTCCCAAGGTCTCTTATCACACTTTCAGTGTTAAGTAGACTACCACCTATGTGGGAGTTCATGGGTACAGAGTTTTTACCAAAGGGGATGACAATGCACTTTTTGGCATTGAGCTTGAAACCATGGCTTTGACAACAGACATCTGTCTCAGTGAGGCCCTTTTGTAGGATGTCCACATTGTTAGGAGTTTTGATTATGGCTCCTAGTTTTCAGTCATCTGTGAATTTAGTTAGCCAAAGACCTTCTGTGTTAGCCTGTACTTCAGAGAAGTAGATACCAAACAGGAAAGGATCCAGGACTGAACCCTGTGGTACTCCACTTGTCACTGGTCTGAAGTCTGATTTGGAGTCTCCTACTTTCACAGTGTGGGTTCTGTCAGTAAGCCTGTTGGCAACCCATCTTGTGACTTAGGGATTTATACCTAGTTTTGTGAGTTTATCTATAATTCCAGAGTTGGGGATGGTGTCAAATCCCTTGCCGAGATCTAGATAGGCTGTGTGAACCACCTTATCCTCATCTATGGCTTTGGTGACTACTTCAAAGAAGTCTATCAGGTTTAGGAGACATGATCTGCCTTTTACAAACCAGAACTGTGTGGGGTCGAGAGTTTAGAGACCTCCAATGTTTTTGTTTATGGGCTCCATGATGATACGTTCCATGGCCTTGCAGACCAGGCTCGTCAGCCTAATGGGGCGGTATTTCCGGGGATCTGTTGTGGCCTACCTTTGTGGAGTGGGATAACCATCATGGTGCACCATTCAGTGGGCACAAAGCCTGAGGTGAGGCTATGATTGAATATGGTACTTAGGTGGGGTGCCAGTTCATTCTGTAGTTCATGTAGAAGGCAGCCTGCGATGTTGTCAGGTCCCATGGATGCTGTGTTCTTGGCTTTGGAGAGTGAGGTTTTTACCTGTGCAGCTGTGATTACAGGAACTTTGCATTCTTCCTGTATAAAGATGGGCCCTTTAGTGGGTGAGAGGGGGGTAAAGTTATCACTGAACCTATCTGCCAGAATGTTGGCAATATCAGTTGGTGCTGTATATTTAGTGTCATTGTGCTGTAACTCAGAGCAGATCTGAGTGTTGCCATTGAGACTCTTGACATAGCTATAGAATGCTTTGTGGTTGTCTTTAGAATCAGTGGCGATTTTGTTTTCATAACTAGCTTTGGAGGATTTTATGAGGGATCTCAGCGTTTTACTGAGGCTGACCAGGGAGTTCCTCCAATCATGGGATTTTACTCTTTTTTGCAACAATTTCTTTCTTCTGTTGTAGAGTTTGTTTATGGCAGAAGACCGCCAGATTGGCTTCCTCTTTTTGGAGGATAGCATCTTACTTCTGTTAGGGATAGCATGATCCATGCACTCTTGTCAGTGCTTATAAAGTGCATTTGTGTAGGATTCAGCAGTCGTACCTCTATTGTCCATCTGCATGGGTGTCATGAAGTTTGCCACTTCTGTCTTAAGAAGGGTGAAGTTGGCTTTGGAGAAATATTTTACGGTTGTTTTCCTAATGGGGGGTGGGAGTGGGATGTGGATGTCTAGGGTGAGAAGCTTGTTTTCGGATCTGACCAATGAGGAGCTGACCTCTGGTGTGGAACACCGGTCACCCATGTTGGTGATGACCAGGTCTAGGATATTGCTGCCCTGGTGGAGGTGTGGATAAGTTGATCCAAGGTGTTGGAATTGATGATTTCCAGAAAACACTGAGCAAAAGAGTTGGAACATGAATAGTTTTCCCAGTTAATGGTAGGGTAGTTGAAATCACCCATTATTAGAGGGTAGTGTTGTACCTTAATATTTTCCAGTGTATCAAGAAAAGAGGAATGGGAATCCTGGGGCATGGTGGGGGGTCTGTTGCAAGATACAATCTGGATTGCGGTTTTGCCCAGAGTTAGTAGAACTTGGATAATCTCGGATGCATTATGCTGAGCAGCTAGCTTGGAGGTGTGGATATCTAGTGTCATTACCTCATTCTACCTAATACACGGAGAACATTTGAGAAGGTCAACACAGTTAGCTTTTTTCCCCTTTCCACTTTACAAAAAAAAAAAAAAAAAAAAAAAATATATATATATATATTTCTAAGCTTGTTTCCTGCCTTTCCTGTAATTGGTCTAGTCCAGATACAGATTTACTGTATCCAGGACTCTTTCTAAGCTTCTGAGCCCCCAAGCCTTTCTGTATTGGAGGGAAGCCTTCTAGCTTAATTTTGTTTCTTAGAACTAGCCAGTTTTTTTAGTTTCAGCACTCAAATCTGTTTCTTTGAGCTCAGTACTTGTTCAGAACTCATTGTAAGCACTAAATAAGCTACAAATTACTACAGAACTCAACTTTCCTCACTTGTCTAGAGGAAAACAGTTTTTAGTACTTAATAAATAAGCACCTATCCAGGCATGTCTAAGGGTCAGCTCCCAGTGTTTTCTCCTGTCTACCTGATAAATTTAGGCATCTTGGGGCAATGCAGCAATTGCCTCATGTACACAGACAACCCTCTCCTCCTACCACCCAACACTATAACCTGTGAGAGATGCACTTATATAGCCAAACTGGAAGCAAAGCTCTCTTCACCCAAGACTGGACTAGACAGTCAAGAGGAGAAGGTAAACACTTGCACCACACCACACTCATCACATAGTCCCTCAATACCTACACTACCAAAACACACACATAGCAACACAAAACACACACCTACATTCGCAGAGGTTCTCAAAAAAAATGTACCCAAGCAACAGGGACCTCCAAAGCAGAAACACAAGCAACCCCCCCCCCCAACACAACCTAAATGACACATAGCCCACAAACTCAGTGTGCCACTCAACCACAGCCCATAAGGCATAACAAAGAACCCAACACTCTAGTCATAGGTGACTCTATAGTCAGGCACACTGATATTCCACTCACCAGGCTTAACAAGGAGAAAGTTACCGTCAGCTGCCTGTCAGGAGCCAGGATCCGCCACATAACACATGCAATCAGGTCACTCCACAAAATATGACTCTGTCATTGTCCATGTTGGTGTGAATGACCTGAGACATACCTCCCTGGACTACATGAAAAGAGACATGGAGGAGCTGTCCGATCTTGTAGCCCAGGCAAGTATGACCCTAGCCCTGAGTAGCATCCTGCCATCACCCAGAATGATACCACAGTACAAGGACAAAATGATTGACTTCAACAATTGGCTAAGCTTCTGGTGTCATTCTAAGGGGATCCAGTATCTGTCTGCCTGGGATGACATAATCAACAAACCACGATGCTTTGCCAGAGATGGCCTGCACCTGTCACCCTTGGGGTTCCGGATACTGGCTAAGGATCTTACCACCCCTATAGTGCCTTTTTTAGGCAAGATTCAAATGAAAAGTTAACCACCATAACAGGTACAAGCAAGCAAAATCTGAAGGTAATGCTACTTAATGCTAGAAGTCTAAACCTCAAAATGCACTAACTCGAGGCACTCCATAAAATAGAGAACCTTGACATCTATGCAGTGACAGAGACCTGGTTCAAGGCTCCAGAGAGCACCCCTGCATTAGCAGGCTATAATTCATACCGCACCTTTCGGTGACCTTACCTGGAAAAAGCACTAAATGCAGAGGTGTGTCCATATTCATTAAGGATATCCACACCTCCAGGCTAGTTGCTCAGCATAATGCATCCCAGATTAGTCAAGTGCAACTGCTCTGGGCAAGACCGCAATCGAAATTGTAGCTTGGTACAGATCCCTAACCATGCCCCAGGATTCCCACTCCTCATTTCTTGATACACTGGAAAATATTAGGGTACAACCTAACTAATAATGGGTGATTTCAACTACCCCACCATTAACTGGGAAAACTACTCATGTACCAACTCTTGTGCTCAACATTTTCTGGAATTCATAAATTCCAATGCCTTGGATCAACTTATCCACACCCCCACAAGGGGTACCATATCTTAGACCTGGTCATTACCAACATGGGCAACCAGTGTTCCACACCAGATGTCAGTTCCTCATTGGTCAGATCCGACCACAAGCAAGTCACCCTAGACATCCACATCCTGCTCCCACTCCCCATTAGGGAAACCACCGTAAACAATTTCTCCAAAGCCAGCTTCATGCTTCTTAAGACAGAAGTGGCAAACTTCACAACACCCATGCTGATGGAAAATAGAGGTACGACTGATGAATCCTATGCAATTGCACTTTATAAGCACTTAAACGAGTGCATGGATCATGCAATCCCTAACAGGACCAATATGCTATCCTCCAAAAAAAAAGGAAGCCAATCCAGGTGGTCCCCTATTATAAACAAACTCTACAACAGAAGAAAGAAACTGTTGCAAAAAAGAGTAAAATCCCATGATTGGTTGAACTCCCTGGTCAGCCTCAGAAAGAACCTGAGATCCCTCATAATATCCTCCAAAGCTAGTCATGAAAACAAAATCACCACTGATTCTAAAGACAACCACAAAGCATTCTATAGCTATGTCAAGAATCTCAATGGCAAAACTCAGATCTGCTCTGAGTTACAGCCTAATGGCACTAAATATACAGAACAAACTGATATTGCCAACATCCTGGCAGATAGGTTCAGTGCTAACTTTACCCTCTTCTCACCCCCTAAAGGGCTCATCTCTATACTGCAAGAATGCAAAGTTCCTGTAATTACGTCTTCATGGGTAAAAAACACACTCTCCAAAGCCAAGAACACAGCATTCATGGGACCTGACAACATCCCAGGCTGCATTCTACATGAACTACAGAATGAAATGGCACCCCACCTAAGTACCATATTCAATCATAGCCTCACCTCAGGCTTTGTGCCCACTGAATGGCACACAACAATGGTTATCCCACTCCACAAAAGGGGAGCCATCAAGGACCCCGGGAACTACAGCCCCATTAGCCTGACGAGCCTGGTCTGCAAGGCTATGGAATGCATCATCATGGAACTTATAAACAATGACATTGGTAATCTCCAAACTCTGGACCCTACACACTTTGGGTTTGTAAAAGGCAGATCATGTCTCCTAAACCTGATAGACTTCTTTGAAGTGGTCACCAAAGCCGTAGATACGGGTAAGGTGGTTCACACAGTCTATCTAGATCTTGCCAAGGCTTTCGACACCATCCCCCACTCTGGAATTATAGATAAACTCACTAAACTAGGTATAAATTCTTATGTCACAGGATGAATTGCAACTGGCTCACTGACAGAACCCACACTGTGAAAGTAGCAGACTCTAAATACAACTTCAGACCAGTGACAAGTGGAATACCACAGGGTTCAGTCCTAGGTCCTCTCCTGTTTGGTATCTACTTCTTTGAAGTACAGGCTAACACAGAAGGTCTTTGGCTAACAAAGTTCGCAGATGACTGCAAACTAAGAGCCATAATCAAAACTCCTAATGATGTGGACATCCTACAAAAGGGCCTCACTGAGACAGATGTCTGGTGTCAAAGCCATGGCCTCAAGCTCAATGCCAAAAAGTGCATTATCATCCCTTTTGGTAAAAACTCTGTACCCATAAACTCCCACATAGGCAGTAGTCTACTTAACATTGAAAGTGTGATAAGAGACCTTGGGACACCGGTGGACAGTAGTCTCTCCTTTGATAATTACATTGCCACAGTAGTCAGGAAATCCTTCTATGTGGCACACCTCATTACAAAAGGTTTCTCATCCAGGAAAAAAGAGGTCATTGTTCCCATCTACTCATCACTCATTAGACCCATTATAGAGTACAATGCCCCTTTTGGTATGTACCTCACAGGACATCTACAACAACTGAAAAGGCCACAGAAATACTTTGCAAAGAGGATTACCATCCTCAAACAGATGCCCTACACAGACCATCTAAAAAAACTCCAGCTTTACTCTGTCGCATATTGTCTACTCAGAGGCGATCTCTGCCTAACATACAAAGCTATGTCAAACCCAGAGCTGTTGGACATGCTCCATGTAAAGAAATCCCAATCCCTCCGAGCTACATGCTCTAGGGACCTAAACCTTATCACTACAATAAACAGAACATGGTGGAGGGATAGATTCCTGTCCCAGAGACTTCCCATACTCTGGAACAAACTACCTATCTATATCAAACAAAGCTCCTCATTAGCTCTCTTCAAGAAAAATCTTGATGATTGGATGTGAGATAGGAAATTCACCCCAGGGATCACTTCTGTGGCACTGCTTGACAGGAACACAGGAAAATAAGTTTCCTGGGTGGCAAAAGCCAGGGTACCATTTGGCTAGGCTTATTTAGGCCTTAGGGCTAAAAGCCTATTACCTACCTATGAATCTATGAACCTATGAACAGGGTTTGCAGTGCAATTAACTTTCTGAAGGATATGGAGTCCACAACTGTAATGGCAGGCATGATTTGTCAGTATTTGGCAAGTAAAATGAAATGCTATGAAAAACAGACCACAAATACTTGTGGTGAAAGGTTGAGAGCTAGGATCCTAAAGTAATGGTTGGATACTTGGCACTTGAGAGGGCTCTAGCTTTTGCAACCCATATCAATCAGTAACACAGTTCATTAGAAATTACCATGGAAAGCATAGCTCTCAACCTTTCACCACAATACATCTTGACAAAGCTGGAAATAATATGGGGGACAAAGGCCTAACCATAGGGAGAAACACAGACTTTGGACAGCAGCAGCAACTACATATCACAAGCTAGCACTTCCTGTACACAACTCACCTCTACTCTCTGGAAACAGACTCGGTTACAGCTCTATTGTGCTTGATTTTCTCTTCTCAGATCGTGGCAGTATATCTATCAAACTTGTAAACCGGCACACAGAAATAGATGTTCTGTCCAAATAAATTGCAGGATCCAGTAGCAACTACATAAAGTCAAAAAATAGCAAAAAAAAAAAAAAAATGAAAAGGAATTGCTACTGCTGAACCCTGCATTTATTTGTACAGATCAAAGAAAACTTAGATGGGGCGGTGGAGGTTTTATGCAAGTGACGGGCAGCTTGAAAAGGAATAATCCAATTGGCTGCCACCACTTGCTTCTTGCAGTGTGTGGAGAATTGTTTTACTGCGGTTACTTGACTTTACAGCCGATTTTCTCCAAAAAGTCAAATATAAACATCAGGTAACTCCATACTAAAAAGTAAGCTGAGAAAGTAACTGAAAAAGTTCAAGTACTTTTTCAACTTATTTTTTAACAGTGAAGTTACAATACAGCTGTAAAGTTTGATGCACTTGTGAAAGGGACTCGGATGTAACTGCATACAATTGCTACCATCTCACAGCACACTCGGATGTAAGCACAGAAGTGGTGTGAGAGGGTACTCGGGTTTAATGTGTTAACAGGGACTCCTTGCTAGCCTTTAAGGTATAAGCCATGCTGAAAGGTTGAAAGTCTGTAAGTCTGGGTCCAATATATTCCCCCTCATCTGGGTCAAGAGGTTTGAGATTAGGGGAAGCTGCTTGGGAGGCTATAAGGTCAGGCTGCACAGTAAAGGTACCAATGTTGTCTGGGCCAATCTGGAGCAATGAGGATGGCCTTTGGTCTCTCCTGCCTTATTTTGATCAGTACCTTGGGAATAAGGGACAGAAGAGGGAATGCATACACAAAGGGGGAGTTGCAGGGGAAGGTCAAGGCATCCACTTTCATGCTAGGAGGTGATTCTACCTGGTACAGAATGTCTGCAGCTGGTGGTTGAGGTGTGAGGCAAATAGATTCACTTCCGGAGTCCCCCACTCCTGAGTGATTTGCAGAAGGATATCCCTGTTGAGCTGCTATTCATGGGGGTCCAGTAAGTTTCTGTTTAGATGGTCTGCCAGGGTGTTGTTGACCCCTGGTAGGTATTGGGCAATTAGGTGTAGACCCATGGAGGTGGCCGTAAGCCAGAGGCTCATGGCTAACCTGCACAGGGGGTCCCTCCTTTTTGTTGATATACCACATTACTGTGGTGTTGTCTGTTTTTATAGGGAGAACGCTAGCCTGAAAATGGGGTTTGAAGGATATCAGAGCCTTTTGTACTGCCATCATTTCTTTCTAATTAATGTGCAAGCGAAGTTGCTTGGCGTCCCAAATACCTTGGATGCATTTGCCTGCTAGATGAGCTCCCCAAGCAATGTCTGAGACGTTGGTGGTGATGGTCTGGCCGGATGGGCAGAGGATGAAGGGAAGACCCTGGTTCCTGGCACAGGCCTCTGCCCACCAGGGAAACTCGACCCTTATACATGGGATCAGAGGGAGAGAGGTCTCTAGGGACTGAGAGTGCTGACACAAAAGGTTCTTTAAGTATCACTGAAGTTTTTTCATGTGAAGCCTGGCCAGAGGAATAAGAAGGATGCAAGATGCCATGTATTCCAGGGCTTGTAGGAGCTTCCTTGCAGTGAGGTGAATTCTGGGAGCAAGCTAGGTAAAGTAGAGTGGCAGGAAGCTCTGCTTTTCTGGGGATAGGAAGGCCATTTGGGATGCTGTGTCTAGCATAGCTCTCAAGAAAATGATCTTCCTGGTGGGGTTTTGTTTTCATTTCTTCTTGTTGATGGTGAACCCTAGCGAGGTTAGGAGAGATTTGACAAAAAGAAGATTCTGGAGCAGCTTTTCTTTGCACTCTGCCTGAATGAGGCAGTCATCCAGGGTAAATCTGTATACTTCTCTGTCTGCAGAATGTTATGGCCTGGGCCAAGCATTTGGTGAATACTCTTGGAGCAGTAGATAAGCCAAAGGGCAGTGAGAAGAACTGAAAGTGTTGTGAGCCTGCTCTGAAGCGCAGGAATTTTCTGCATGATTCTTGATGGGGATGTGGAGGTAGGCATCTTTTAGGTCTAGGGTCACTAGCCAGGCATTTTTTGCAAGCATAGGCAGAACCTGCTGCAAAGTTAACATTTTGAATCTGGGGACCACCAGAGAGGTGTTCAGAATGGATAGATCCAGAATGGGGTGCCAAGTGCCCTCTTTTCTGGGAACAAGGAATAGTCTGGAATAAAAGTATTTTCCTGTTTGATCTGAGAGGACAGGTTCTATGGGCCCCTGTGATATGAGAGTCTTGATCTGTTTCAATGCCTCTGCCCACTGGTTTGGAGGCAAGTCTGGGTACTCTCTTGGAATTGGAGTTTGCTGAAAGAGAATTTGTATCCCTGACAAATTATCTTTAAGACTCATTGGTCCTTTGTTACAGAAAGCCAATTGTCTTTGAAGAGGGAGAGCCTTCCTCCTAGCTTTTGGAGAGTGAAGGGAGGGCAGAGGGGTGGGGAATTCATTGTGAGTGTTTGCAATAAAAGGTTGTCTTAGAACTCCCTGCTTTAGAGACGGAAGTGGTCCATTGTTTCCTTCTCTGCTGGCCCTAGGATAGGGGCCTGGAGGGTCTGTCCCTGCGGAGCTTACCTTGGTACTGTCTGCTAGGTGAAGGGAAGGCCCAGTGCTTAGAGGGAAAGTTCCTGCTGAATCTGGGAGGTTAAACTTGAAAGAAATCATTTACTGTTTGGATATATTTTGCTTTGTCTTCCATCTTTTTAAGTACATCTGCTTTTTCCCCAAACAAGCGCTCCTTATCTAGGGGGTGCATCAATAAGTTTAGACTTGACATGATCAGGGAGAGGTTGTTCCTTCAGCCAAGCATGTCTCCTAATAACAGATCCTGTCATTGCTGCCCTGCTAGAGGCTTTCAGGGTGTCATATCAACATTGTAATGAGTGTATTGCCACTTGACAAGCTGAGTGCAGTAAATCTGCTAACTCTTTTGAATTGGCACAGTCACGAAATGTAGCCATCTTCTGTTTTAATAGTTCCAAAGTGTGCTGTTGATATTTTAACATATGGAACTGACAATTGAGTGCTCTGATAGCTAAGGTTGCAGAGGTGTATACTTTTTTACCCCATCTGTCTAGAGCTCTGGAGTCCTTGTCAGAAGGAAGAGGATTATTGGTAGAACTAGTCTTAGCTCCTTTAGGTCCCTGTGTAATGACCTCCTGGTCTGCAACAGGATTTCTGTAGAGGTATTTGTGAGAATCAGGTACTCTGTAGCATCTGTCATGTTTACTGGGAGCAGGAGGGAGGGCATCAGGGGCTATGCTGGATTCATGGAAAACATCATCCACCACTGCTAAAATCGGGGGGGGGCAGAGGTCTGTGCTGAGGCCAGTCCAGAAACTGTTTAAGTCTTTTCTTTGACTGTGGGAAGTCCTGAGATTCTCATTGGAAATGTTCCCTGAGGGAGTGAAGGGTTTCCCCAAAGGAAAGGTCCTCTGGAGGGGATGAAGAAGAGATGGATTCCTCAGCATCTGAATCCTCATAAGCAGTTTAGGGATGCTGTTCCTCTTCAAAAACTGAATAATCAGTCTTCTCAAAATCGTGTTCTGTCATAATTTCTGGAGAAGGGTGCCTCTTCCTTTTAGAAGAAGTGGCCTGACTACCCCGGATAAGGGAGATGAGATCCTACGCCATTTTAAGCATTTGTGTTGGGTTGGTGGAACAGTAGCAAAATGGTGTCTAGAAACAGATTTCCCAGGAGTGGCCTGGCTTCTAGGTCTAAGAGAATCCATCAGTCTGAGAGAAAAGGTAGATGGATGTGAAGACGTCGGTTTTAGTCTAGAATCGGTAGTACAAAAGGCCTCCTCAGAAACCGGTGCCTGTGTCGCAGCTCCAGACCCAACCAAGGCAGAAACAGCCAAAGGCTCAGAAGACAAAGAACATTTCTGTGGCATACCAGACTCTAAAATGGTCTCGGTAAAGGCCTGCAAAGATATTGAATCGGGCATCAGGGGCAGCAAAAGTGCATCACTGAATTCCAGAGAACTGACAACCTGCTTAGCGGTAGCATCATTGGAAGGCTTGGCCTTGTGTGGTCTGTCTCTATCCTTATCTCTACGTTTTTTCAGAATGTCTACAGATTGCTGGCTGATGTACACCAAAACGGAATGCGAAGATGAAACACGAAAATAATTGTCTACAAAAAGAGCTCTATGGTGAATGGTTCTTACATTAAAGAGGGCACAGAACTGGCAAAGGGGGACATCGTGGTCTGGGCCTAAACAAGTGATACAATAGAATAGAAGTCTCGGTGTGGGATCTGCTTTCAACAGGGAAGACAATTGTTAACTTTTTTGGACATCGGTTAGTGTAAGAAAAAAGGATACCCAATGGGGTACTTAGTTGTAAACGTTTTCAGCTGAAATTCAACTTCTGGTAGCGACCGACTATCACTTGTGTGAACTGCTTCTGTTATGGACTTCATGGCAAGAAAGACTGATGTAATGACGTCAGCTGCCTTGCTTTATAGCAAGGCAGCTGACGTCATTACATCAGCTTCCTTGTTTATAGCACTGACAACCTGATGTCAGACTACAGGCTATGGCAGCCGATTCAAAAAAAACCCATTGACTCTGGTATTCGGGCCAACCGAGGGCTACCACAGCAGGGATAACCCACAGGTGATGACTGCAACAGTGAAACACGAATAACATCTACCTGATGCCACAGGTAGTGCAGGGGCAGCAATGAGGGCACCACCAGGCTGTGTCCCAGATATGCTGAGTCTCAGTGCCACAGCCGACGGAGTCAAGGTAGGTGGATCACCTGGAACTGGCCTACCTTGTCATGCTGTAGTAAATTAAATATAAACATAAGGTAAGATAAGTAATAACAAAACAGATATTAGTATTAACATAATGTAAAATAATATTCATTAATCAAAACATATATTAAGGTATATTATGAGGAATACAACAATAAACAACATATCAGTAAGTATGTTAATAACAAACCAGCATGAAATAATACATAAGGCCAACATAACAGTTGCTTTAAAAATTATATTAATATCAATTCATAGTAATACATAACATGAGTAAATTAAAGAAGATAAGGGGTGGTTAGAGAGAGAGAAAGACATACCATTAGTGACCTCACATGTGATATTACTACACAGATTAATAATACATGCTTCTACAGGTGTGCAGTGTCAGTTGTGAGTACATTGACTCCAGTTCTTGTGTAGATTATATTGCATATACATACCTCTCAACCTGTTAACTTGGGACAGTATGGGCCAAGCACTAACAAATGCAGGTTCATAGGTTCGTAGGTTGGTACTAGGCTGTCAGCCCTAGGGTCTATACAAGCCTAGCCATAACAATTCCCTGGCTTTTTCTTCCCACGCTATTTACTTCCCTGGACTCTTGTCTAGCAGGGCGACTAATGTGATCCCCGGGGTGAAATTCCTTTGTCCCATCCAGTCATCAAGGTTCCTTTTGAAGAGGGCCAAAGAGGTGCTCTGCAGGTACACAACTACAAGGAACTGTTTTACATGCTGTGCTTATACATTACTACCAAAGTGTTCTGTAAATGGAGTTGCCAATAAATTGCATTCCAAGTAATGCCATTTATCTGCTAATCAAGGACCAGACATATGGGGCATTAGTCATTACATTCTGAAAAATCATGACATTTGAGAGGTACGTTCATGTACATTAAGTAGAATAGACAGACATTGATTTCTTATTTGGCTGTCATGGGATTAGAACTCTGAAGCTTTGACTCCAGGGAAAATGAGCACTTAATTTAACAGTTGACCGCTGTTAGATTAGAAAAGACATGCAGTGCATACGGGACTACTTCACATTTATTGGAAAGAATTATTTATCAAGGCACAGTCTTCCTTTACACTTTGTTGATATTGTTCCTTAAAATCTGGCACTTATACACATGGATATCTGCCCAGAATGTCAGCTACTTACCCATATTCCTTGTTCCTGGAGTGAGAGAATATACAGCATTATTTGACACATAATGGCCATAACTCAGGCGTGAACCTTACTGTGGATATTGCATTACATTTATCAGGCAGTTTTTTTCTGTAGTCTTTATTCATTCCCTTTTTACATTTGATTGGTGTCAGATTAGAACACACACGCAGTGAATGCAGCCATATTGCACACTTATTTGAGCAGAATAGTTATCAAAGCACAACACTGCTTTAAACTTCATTGATAATGTACCTTAAAATGTTGCATTTATACACATGGATATCTGGCCAGAACTCAGCTAACTTACCCATATACCTTGCTCCTGGAGTGGGAGGAATATACAGCATTATTTGGCACAAAATAGTCATAACTCAGGCTTGAACCTTACTGTGGGCATTGCACTACATTTATAATACAGTTTTTTTCTGCACTCTTTATTTCCTTTTTACAGTTGACTGGACTCAGATTAGAACACACATGTAGTGACTAAAAGAATAGTAAACAGTTATTTGTTTGAAAGCTGTACATATGACAGCAACATCATTGTTTAAAATCTATTGATTACTGTTGCTTCAAGTCTGACATGTACAGCATTGATAGCTGTGTCAGACTTCTAAGAAATAACCAGTATACCATCATCATTACTTGAGTGCAACCTACAGAATATTTTGTACAATGAGTAGAGCAGAACAGTGCCTGTTAATCTGAGTAGACCACAATATCAACTGATGTATGGAAGCTATACCACACAGTAAATCATGTCTACTTGATTTACCATTTCAGGTAGGTAGTGACACATTCCTAAACATATTAAATTTCACAGGTATGTCATACCTGGGTCTATATTGAAACATCAAATGCTGAAAACAGCGAACAATGTTTCATTGACACATTTTCACCTAAAGCTGAAAATGTCGAAACCACAGAACAGCGATTTCTTTTCTAGGGAAAGAAATTGCTGTTCCAACCAAAAAAAAACATTAAACACTTCCAAACACATACACACATACTCTAACCCTAATTGTACCCCCCCCCAAAAAAAAAAACAATAAACAACTGAATACACATATGCACATCTAATGGGAAAAAAAGTAAACATGTTAAAACATATGCACTTACCTTAACCCGCACCCTAAACATAAGGTCAGTAACTTTTACACATTTACGTAAACAGTTCCAAACACATACACACTTTCCTTAAGCCTAATTCTACCCCCCAAAACAAAAGTAAACAGCTGAAAACACATACACATGTAACTCAACCATACATCTAAACCAAAAAAAAAAGTAAACATTTTCATACATATGCACTTACCTTAACCCGCACCCTAACCCTAAGGTCAGTAACTGTTGCACATTCATGCACGGGAGCTATACCGGACAAGGGACCACACTACAGTGCAGAACATGGCAAAACAGTGAAGCGGTCAAGTGACTTCTTTCCCAGGGAAAGAATTAGCTGAATAGACGCTTTACTGTTTTGCCTGTTCGCGCTTTATGTGTCGATGAAAATGCATTTGACAAAATGCGTTTTCGTCGTTCTAATAGGAACCCATCATACCTGACTGTAATGACTGCAAACTCTGTAAAAAATGTATTTTGGCAGTACATTATGCATTAGGGTAATACTTAATGTTTTCCTATGTAACACTCATGCCTCATCCTGGCCAGGTGCCCTGCATGGGACAGGACATTGCGAGCCCTCTTGTCTACAGCTGTTGAAAGAGAAGCAAACCATTATGCATACCAGTTTTGCACAAATTCAGCTTCTATATTTCTAAAGTACAGGCAAACATACATACATATCTGTGGGGTAAGCCCGGCCCTAGCCTCTTGGACCTAGGTGTCCAAGGGTCCCCTCTTCCTTTGCTTCAGGTCATCATAGTGGTGATGACACTGCTCACGAGTGCAGGCGATATCATTAGCACTGGTAAGATCCCTAGCCAAGACTTACATTCTGAGCCCTGGTAATTGCCCTTCAGCAGCTGGGGTTCATAGTGTTTAACCAGGAGTCCAACAAATACCCTGGCCTCCTGCCCAGCTCACTTCTGCATGCAAAAGCATGCTCCCTCTCCAACACTACCAGGCATACTGACAGCCAAGTAAGACTCCAATGAGTGGTGTGAATTTCCCACCTACTGGCCTTAATATAAGCTGCATTCTGACCTTTACGTGTCATACTGTAACTTCCAAAAAAAATCGCCTTGTTGCTTAGCATTGCACAAACCATTTTAGCGGAAATCATGCGAACTCGCACAACCCATATTTAAGTGAAGCTTATTAACTCACAAACATTGTAGGCCATTGACCATGATTAAGCAGTGCTTAGCATCTCACAACTTTTCTAAAGGTATGTAACAATTTTTTATTTTGAACTTGTCACTCATCCTTCTCTAACATTAACGAGAAGCATGTGGAGGGTTTCATTTAGATGTTTTAATACATATAAATACATCAGGATGAATAGCAGCATCTTAAAGTATGAACAAACCAGTTAACAGACAGACTTTACATGCTTACATCTCAACAGCTAACTACAAAATGGCAGTCAAACTTGCACTTATGCAAGCCCTTGGATAGCTTCTGAAAGGTATATTCTCATATTGATCTACATCTTCCCTCTTAAAAAGAATGCCCTTTATACAAAACAATATCAGAGTTAGACATGCATTACTATATACATTAGAAACAAAACACAATGTTCATCTCCAAGTTGCTTCATATCTGTTACAGGATTTAGAGATGCGACCATATCTCGAAACAGTTACAGTTGGGACCAAATTTAGTAACAGGGCCAGTCTGTGGTACACAAATCATATCAGGAACTTCTGGATTCATCACAGGAATGGGAATGCTCTCTGTAACTTCTTCTGGAACTGGAACACTGAACAACTCATTCTGAGATAAAGAGTCCTTCTCACAGTCTATGTGCTATGGCATAGACCCGGACATTAGTCTCAAATGCTTCTGATTCCACCTAAAGATTCCTCCTTCTGATTCCACAATGTATGATCTTGGCTCTGGACCAGTATTCTTCATGACACCAATCTGACCATAACCTTTGGAGATCTGCATCCTTACCACTTCTCCCAATCGTAATGGATTGAGCAGTTTGCTGATCATATCGCCATAAGACTTCTGGGTTAGGAGCTTCTTCAACAGATTGGTTTTCACTCACCTGTTGTTCTTGATACATGGAATCAATAAAGGACTACTGATTGGTAATGTGGTTCTGGTTTGTCTTGACAGAAGTCTCTGAGCAGGTGAACCAAGATGTTTATCACAAGTAACATTTCAGAGATTCAAGAAACATTGAGATTCAGGAAAACATCACTAATATCTCATTTTGACTTCTATAGTAACTGTTTTGCACTTTGAACTGCATGCTCCAACAAATAATTTGACTGAGGGTACTCTGGACTATTTGTGACATGAGCAAAGTCTCAGTCTTCTGCAAATCTTTTGAACTGCTGGCTTGTAAACTGCATGCCATTGTCAGAAATTACTTTGCACGGACTACCATGAACAGCAAAATGACACTTCATCTTAGTAATGACAGTACTGGATGCTAGGTTAGGAAGTAGGTCATTCTTGAACAAACTGGAGTAAGTCTGCTAACATCAAATAATGTTGACCATTCCACTTGAAGATATCAGTGGCTACTGTCAACAATGGGAGTTCTGGAATCTGGTTAAGCTGAAGTGGTTCCTTCTGATGTCGCTATGTACGATGATGAAAGTGCTATCTGTGTCTTCTGACATAGAAGGCCAAAATACTACTCCTCTCGCCCTTCTTTTGCTAGATTTGGTTCCTGGGTGACAATGATACAAGATAGTAATGTATGCAAAGACTTTGGAAAAAATACTTTGGGGCCTTTCATAATGATACCTTTGCAAGACAAAATCTCATCTCTGCATGAAAAATAAGGTTGCACTTCTTGAGGTAAGCTAGATTGCTTTGACAGCCATCCTTGTTTGATAAAGTGGTTGAGTGTCTGTAAAACTGGATCTATGGCTGTGTGATCTCTCAGCTCATCAAAACATGTGGAAGAAAAATGTCTCACTTCCATGACTTCAAAATCATGGTTCTCATTCTCATACTCTTCTGTGGTGTTTCTGGGTGATCTGAATAAGGTATCAGCAAGAAAAAGAAGTTTGCCTTTCTTGTAGACAAGATTGAAAATGTACTTTTGCAATCTCAGCATCATATGTTGCAGTCAGGCTGAAACTGAATGTATAGGCTTTCTCAAGATAGAGACTAGAGTTTGGTGGTCTGTTTCGATCTGGATAGGTCTCCCATAAACATAATCATGGAACATCGAATATGCAGACACAATTGCCAAAAGCTCTTTCTCAATCTGGGCATACTGCATCTCAGTTTGGGTAAGAGTTCTCAATGCATAGGCAACACATTGATCCTCTTGTAGAATGCACCAAAAACAAATTTCGAAGCTTCACAGGAAAGTGTAACTGGCTTGTGAACATCATAATATCTGAGAGTTGATGGACTACCAATTCTCTGTTTCAGGACATCAAATGCTCTTTGGTGTTGCTGTAAACAAGACCAGGATACATCTTTACATGTCAACTCTCTGAATGGTGCTGAATGTTGGCTCAAGTCTGGAATGAACTTGCCTAGGTAATTAACCGTGCCAAGAAAACTTTGCAGGCCTTGAACATTGTCTGGAGCTAGCATCTCAAGGATGGCTGTTTGTTTTAAAGGGTCTGGTTGTAGGCATGTATTCATAAATAAATAACCAAATTTAAGTAACTTCTTGTAGCCTGAATTTTCATTTATGTGGATTGAGCTTAAGATTTACTTGATGTGCCCTTTCTAGAACTTTCCTGAAGTTTATGTCATGTTCAGCTTCATTATGACCTCCTACTAGTATATCATCTACTATAATAGGACAAGGATACCGTGAAAAAAATTGCTCCATTGCTCATTGAAAGACTTCACTTGCAGAATTTATCCCAAATGGCATTATCAAAAATCTATACCTGCCAAACAGAGTACTAAAAGTAGTGAGCAATGATGATTTCTTGTCAAGCTGAATTTGCCAAAATGAACTCTTTGCATCTAAGACAGAACAAATAGTGGCATTTGGCATCAAGGCTGCAACATCTTTGACTGTGCTCATTGGATGATAAGGTCTTTTTCGTGTTTTGTTCAAATCTCATGGATCAGTACATATTCTAATTTTATCTGAGCTTTTCCTATGAGCTACCACCATGGAAGATACGCATTCAGTTGGAATTTCAACTGAACAACACCTTGTCAGAACATTTTATCTAGCTCAGCTTTGACTCTGTCCTGCATGGCTACTGGAACTTTATGTGCTAGGCTGATAACTGGGCTGACCTCTGTGTCTAACTTCATGGAGTACACAACTGGAAGCTTGCCTAGTTTGTCTTCGAAGAGATCAGCATAGGCATAAAAAATGTACTGGACAGAATTAAAGTAGTGGTCTTCATACCTCTCAACATCTTAGAGCAAGAAATCTGGACAAAGCCTCCAACAATGGGGGGGGGGGGGACAAAGGCCCAAAGGGACACTTTTTAAACATCGCTCTTACAAACTAAGAAAATTGATAGAATAACAGGTTTTGCAATAGCATGATTTTTCTGAAGGTTTTGAAGTTTGAAACTCAAATGTCTATCATTATTTTCTGACTTTAACCTTCAATGATTTGCCAATGATTTTCCAACAAAACACAATTTTATGAGAAACGGACCAAAAATATGAGGCAAAAATTTGGACATTCTGCAAAAATCTGTACAGTTGAGAGGTATGGACTGGTCTTTTAAGCCAACATGGTGGACTTCCTTATTAAATTAAAGCAATCCCATTTTCAGACTGTTTATGAGCCCTACTAATGACTGGACTTGCCGCTTGACAGCATAAAATAACAAGTTGTAGCTTCTTCCAGCAGAGTAACATGAAAGTACTGCTGAGCCTTCATTTTGAATTTCTTTACCTCCATAAGCAACAAGATTTGCACACCATGCCAAATCATGCCTTTCACCACGAAACACTCTAGCAAATGTTTCTGATGACAACATTGCACTTGGAACCTGTATCAACTTTGAGCTCTATGGGTTTGCCATTCATCTGAACAGTACAAAATACTTAATGCTTTGCCCTTAAATCTAATACAATGGCCGTTTCATGAAGCACTGACACACTATCAACATAAATAGTAGGGTTGGAACTGTCTAAATGATCAACTCATTTTTTAAAATGTTCCCTTTTAATAAAAGAATATGGGCCCTACCATTTACAAAATCTTTTGAAATTATTCCATTTATTGCATTTGTGGCATTGTTGACCAAAAGATAAACACTTTTCCCTTTTAGATTCATGACTTCCACCACAGTTATGATAGTCGGCAATGAAACTGGGTTGGGGCCCATGCTTTGAGTTTGCTGACTGACTCTTATGCTTCACTAAGACTGTGCAAATGCTGGAATTTGATAGAAATTTCTGGGTTTACCAGTGAGTGCTGCAGGAATTGCAGTTGCTGCCATGTACGTGGGTCTGTTTCCTTTAATAAAATGCTGCATACTATCAACATAAGCTTTATCACTGTGCCTTCTAGAGTTATTCTCATTTATAAACATATTTGTTTGCTTTTGTGTGAACTCGTATATATGAAAAATCTCAATGGCCTTATTCAAAGTAAAATCACTGTCCAAAACAAAATCTTTCTCAGAATATCATCTTTAATTCCACACACAAGTTTGTCCTTAATCAATTCATCCCTTAAATAACCACATTTAGATGTTTTAGCTTTATTTCTCAGGTCAGTTATATATGCTGCAAAAGTTTCACCAGGCTTTTGATCTCTTGTGTATAATAAGTGCCTTTTCATTATAACATTTGTCTGGTGGTTACACTTATCCTAAATATATATTTTAAGCACTCAAGGTCCTCCCTTGACTCAGCTGGTACAGCAATATAATGCCCCCCTCTCCTGTATAGACAGCAGGTGCATACACAAATGAACATTCCCTTTCTATGGCTCCTGACCCAGCAAAATTAAGCAGAATAAATGCCTTTGTATGGTCATCTTTATCAGAAAATGCAGCCTGTATGAAAATGTCAAAGTCAAAGTCAAGGAAAGTCAAAGAAAACTTTATTGTCATTCAAAGCTACACAGCAATGTAGCTGAATGAAATTACAATGCTTCATTCTTAATGCAGGAAACAGCTGCACAAATAGACAGAGAAAAATTATTAAAATATCACAGTAGAATTTTAATGAGAGGGAGGATAGAGGACTGGTGAGAATGCAGGGAGTAGAGGTGGCGAAGGTGGATGAGTTTAAATACTTGGGATCAGCAGTTCAGAGTAATGGTGAGTGTGGAAGAGAGGTGAAGAAGAGAGTACAGGCAAGATGGAGTGGGTGGAGAAGAGTGTCAGGAGTGATTTGTGGCAGACAAGTACCAGTTAGAATGAGAGGGAAGGTCTACAACAGGGTAATGAGACCAGCTATGTTATATGGGTTGGAGACAGTGGCATGGACAAAAAGGCAGGAGTCAGAGCTGGACATGGCAGAGTTAAAGATGTTAAGATTTGCACTGGGTGTAACAAGGGTTGACAGGATTAGGAATAGGTATATTAGAGAGTCAGCCCAGGTTGGAAGGTTTGGAGACAAAGCCAAAGAGGCAAGATTACGTTGGTTTGGACATGTGTTGAGGAGTGATGCAGAGTATTTTAGGAAAAAGATGCTAAGGATGAAGCTGTCAGGTAACAGGAAAAGAGGAAGGCCTAAGATAAGGTTTATGTATGTGTTGAGAGAGGACATGCAGGTGGATGGTGTGACAGAGCAAGATGCAGAGGACAGGAAGAAATGGAAACAGATGATCCGCTGTGGCGACCCCTAATGGGAGCAGCCAAAAGAAGAAGAAGAAGAATTTTAATAAGTAGCAATTTGTAAGTAAAGGGGGACAGCAGTGACCCACACCCATCCCAGAATAGGAGACAAGGAAGAGAAGGAACAATATGAAGGTAATATTGTCAAAGTAAAATTGGAACAATAGCAGCATATCTATGAATAGACTGAATTATTGCACAGTTTGTATATTGCACTTTATAGTCCTTCAGTATGTATATGTAGGCTACTTTAGTATTGCACTTAGTTATTGCACATTGATAAAATAAGCCCATTGACAGGCTAAAATATCATACTCTTGCCCAAACAATCTCCAGTTCTCAGCAATATTACTGTCAAACACCAGTGCACTGGATTTTTGAAATCTGTCTGACATGCCCACAAGTATACACAAACACACAAAAAATATGGCCCTTGTCATTATGTAAGAACAAACTGTTCTGTGAGCTTGCAATAACATTCAAATGCACAATAAACTCATTAAAATACTGTACTTTGTGAAATATGCTCTGTAATGGCTGTACTTTATGAATTATGCCTTGTAATGGCTGTAATTTGTGAAATAGCTTTACTGCAACGCTGCACAAACATGCAAATACTTTATACACTTCTGATAGCTTGGATACCTTTCCTTAATATGAAAAATACATGCTTTGCGAAAATGTGATTGCTTCCTTTTATTTTGTTTTATGCAATTCAGACTTTACTTCAAACATTTTCTGTAGTAATTTGAATATTTTATTAATATCGTACATATCAGTTTATGCGAATATCATTAAGAACATTATGTATGCCCTGTTTCATAGTATGCAAAAAAGAAATAGTGCTGAGCAAGTTTTAATATCTAAAATTTGTTTCTGACCTGTTTTATGAAGTATGCACATTTTAGGGATGATTCACTGTTTATTCCACCAGTTTTAAGCAAGTGCCTTAAGTCATTATAGCATGCCGCCTCTAACTTCATACCCTTTGAATATTCTGGTTCTGAATCCATGTCCTTTAGACATGCCATTTCTGGCATCACATCACTTGTCCTTCTCTAACATTAATAACAAGCAGGCAGGGGATTTTGTTTAGATGCTTTAATACATAGAAACACATCAGGATTGACAGCAGCATCTTAATGTAAGAGCAAACTAGTTAACAGTCAGACCTTACATACATACATGCTTACATCTCAACAGCTAACTACAAAATGGTAGTCAGACTTGCATGTGCTCAGTATTTATACACTTGTGCAAGTCCTTGGATAGCTTCTTAAAGGAATAGACACACATATTGATCTACAGAACAATACTGCTGTTTCAGTCACATCGGACATTTTCACGGCAGTAAATGTAAAAGGTATGACTGGCCAGGTCTCAAACCTGGGATCTACTACACTGTAGTTTGTAAATCAATCTATCTAGCCATTTTGATAGTTGAGAAAACCACTATATCTTCACATATACTACTAAGGCGCATGTTGGCATTACTAGGCACCATGCCTCGTCACACAAACACGCATTAAAAGAAAAAAAAATACTGTATAATTGATTACATCCAGTTTCTATTTTTAAATATATGCCAGGTGTCTGCTATGTATGTGTAAGCACAGCTCAGCATTGCTAAGCACCAAGCCATGCTGTGCAAACAGGCAAATTAAAAAAACATTAAAAAAAAGAAAAAAAAACATAAAAAATCTATTTATACAATAGCATAGTACATTACAATGATTATCATCCCATGCTCACTATCTGTCCAGGATTTTTATGGACAGACCACAAGTACAGGACAACCTCTATACTGCTGCTTGTATGGATTCAATATCCATGCACTTTCATCTCCCTCTGCAGTGCACCATGATTAATACGCATGGTGCGCTGCTGAGAGGGAACCATGTCTGTGTATATGGAGACTACGTGGATTTTATTGAATCCTACAGTTGATCTCAGTGTAAGTGACTTACACCAGTGAAAGTCTGCCCTAATTCTGAGAGAGTTGTTCTCGGTGTGAATGACTTACTTAAGTTTAAGGCCTATCTGAAAACAGGCTTACACCGCCGGGAAAAGTGGGGTTACATTAAATGGGCTTTCTCTTGGAGTAAATCGCCTACTCTGAGTACAAGTCGTTTGGAATCTGGCCAAGTGAGCATAAAAGTATGTCCCCATGGTACTGCTCTAAACTGAGTCTATAGCTTCCTTTGGAATGCACATGCTTGTTCACAATATACATTGTAAGCATTAATCTTTATATGAGAAACCTAGAAGAAGCAGCATGCCCCCAACTCCACTCTCAGTAGCTGTGTTTACAATCCTTTCTTGTAACTAGCAATTCCTGCTCATAACGCATGCTTTACCCATTTACTTTTAATATATTTCTTATAATGAACTCATGTTACAATTTACCAATAATCTAAGACTTGGTGCGTGTAACACAGAATTCACCCAAGACTTGTGTGGTTTGATCTGAAAGGCAAAGCTCAAGTGGTCAAACAAATCCAGTCATGGTTTAATACTGCATAACCTACACCTAGACAGAAATTATTGCCATTATACAATAACATTTTTAAGGCTTACCTATTCTTAATAATGTCATTGTATAAATGGACTTTAGTGCTCTTCTGCAATTGTTTGTTAGTCTTGGGCATCCAAGACAAGGTAGCGAGGAGCTTGCTGTGGTGTCTTCTGTCCAGGGTTTACAAAATATGTTTGATGGCACTTTCATATGTTGGAAGATCTTCACTGAGATCAGATTCAAGATGGCTTCAAATTGCTACATGAACAACTTTTTACTTGCATGTGAAAAATAGATGAAGCCCCCTGACAGGAGTCTCTACAGTGTGGATGTCTATGCATCTGCTTTTAGTGGCATTCTTGTTATTGAGAACTATGAGTTTTTTGTTTCTGTTTTTTTTTTTAATGGAGTTGTATATTTAGGTATGAAGATGTATTCTCTGAAGAATACAATCTATGAAGCTCTAACATGTGTATTACTAACTGTTAGAAATTGTCACTGATTTACCAGGTCAAAGATATGAGGAAAATCTTTGACATACAGAAAAACTGTGGACAGTACAGAGGCATGGTTACCAATAGTGTGATCAATCATACTGCCAGTAACCTTACACCTGAAGTGTCCAGACATTTGCAAAATCTCCCTTATATTTTTCATATTTTTCCCTGGTTCTTTATGGCTCAGTTGGACTTTCCCAGTAAACAAATGCTAAATAAATAAATAGTTTAAAGTAAGCTTTATAGTATACAATTTCTGTTCAAAGTATTGGTTAAATTAGTTCTGTATGTTGGTACAAAAATTAAACCAACCTCTAATAATTGTATTCAGTTAGGATTAAAATCAAAATGAGTTAGGTAAAATATTTTAAGTGAACAACTCATAAATGTTAATTTAAATGTCCCTTTTTCTCTGTCCATGACTTCTATCTCTACTTTGGTTTGATGGGTACCTTGTTTTCTTTCTGCACAACAAGTTTTTTGAATTATCTTCCAAAATACTGTTAAAAGGAAAAAACAAGTTGATAGTACAAAGTTCTTGTGTTTCTTTAGCTGAATTTGTTGCAGAAGAACATCTTTCTACTACTTTCTGTTGAAGTTCAGGCAAGCCATATGCCCTGGTGACATAATTTCTGCTTGCTCATCTTTTGTTATTTAAAGGTATGGATGATTTGTTGCCTTAAAGGTTAAAACTAAATGAAGCTTTAAGTGTAAAACTTGTAACATTAGTGGTACTAGAAGAAAGTGTATCCTTCATAGAAGGGTATGTAGACTTTAATTCATAAGCAGTTTTATCTCTTAATATTTTCTTCTGCTTATGGATCACAACAATTTTTTCAAATCTTCTTATAAGGGCAAAAATATTATCATAATCACACTGCATATCTAGACACTGCCTGAGCTTAATATTAATGAGCTCATCTAACTGGACAATAATGTCTTCTAACCATTCCATGTTTTTATTGTTGTTCCTAATAAGCAATCTTAAAAGTTCAAGCCCAGCTTTATTGTAAAATTCTACTAACTCCAGAAAAAAAGAATTGTTAGATGTAAGTAAATTAGGAAATTTGTGAAACCGTAGTCCTTTGAAGACAATCACAAGAGTAATGCATTGCTCAAAATACATGTTTTCTAAAACAATTGCAATGCATCTCTTTAGATTTTTTTCAAACTTGTATGACTTCTAAGTTCATGTTTTTCAAGAATACTCTGTTGAAAATTAGCAGTATTAATGAATGGGTAAGAGTTTTTGTGTGAGACCGCAGACAGATCTTTAAAATATTTGTTCTCAACAGGTTCCCGAAATAAAAAATCTCGACTACCTTTGATAATAGTTGGTTTGTCCTCTCCATAATTGTTTGTAACAATATTTTCCCAACTGACATTTGCTTTATTGCTCTTCATTTCATTAATCTGTCTGGCCAAATTAGTTAGCGACTTTTGCATCTCACTGAAAATACTTCAGAGACAGCAAAGCATTATTTCTTGACTATCCAGAACTGAATAAATAGTCAAATCAAGCAACTTATCCCCATTAGCAAAAGTCATCAAACTGTATGTAAAAAGGACACCAGCAACAATAAAAAAAAAAAAAGAATGACCCAAACTATGGTAAATGATAAAACACCAAAAACAATAACCACAGAAAAAGTGCAAGGGGGCAATTTAACTATCTTAGTGTACAAAACTTTTTATTCACTGTATTCATCTGAAACAGACTTCTTCAGAAACCCTTCTCTTAAAAATACAGAATACTTATACAGTTCACCACCAATCACATACAAAAGGTGATAATTCACTTAGTCAGTTAATGAAAACTAAATGCTCTTAACGACACAATGTTTAACATATAAGTTGTTAACCATTTATTAACTTTTAACCTCCTATCTTTAACAAAAGCATTTAATATTTATAGTACAATTTAAACCTGGAAAATTATATGCCTTAAGCCTTAATCACCATTCGGTTTCTTTCATCTATAATCTGTTTTTTTTTTTTTAAATCCCCTCTTCTTAAATTATCTTAGACTTGTTTGAGTACAAAGGATGAAAATGTCTTAACTCACCTAGCATACTATTTCAGTAAAATAAACTAATTCAGTTAAAGTGTTCTTATTGCCATGGGATTTTATATAAAGGAACAATACATTTTTAATGTAATTTCAAAGCAAGACCGCTCAGCATCAGTGGCTGTAATGGTGTCCTGTTTTTGAAAAAAATAAAACATGAACCCTGATATTAAACTGTCCCACTCATCAAGCATACTATTTTGTTAAAGTAAAGTAATGTACATCATCTTTTAATTAAGATATGGACATTATCATTAAGTATTAATCTGAACATACCAAAAAATCTTCTAATTTCTAGTGAATAAATTGTGTAAGAAATACAACAGCAACACTGTGACTGTGTCAGAGGCTGCCTCTCATCATCAGTAGTGCTATTCACTACATAGTAATACTTGCTGACCTAAAACAGTACTGGCTCTTATTAAGAGTCCTTACTAATGTCACAAGTCTATTTGTGCAGAAATGTAACTAGAGTGTTCCAATTTTAAGTGATCAAGGCATCATCATCTGCTTCTCTTGGGAACCTAACCAGTTGCCTACCCAGGATACCCATTTTACTAATTATCTCTGATGGTATACCTTGACCTCTGGGGGAACAGAACCAACTCTGTTCATCCTCAATCCACATGGGCTCACATAACTGTTTTACCCTGTTACCAATTACTACTTAACCCCCTCTTAATTTACAGTAAATATAACCCCTCCATTTCTCTTTCTACTTGTGCTTCCTGTCTAAACTCTTTGCACAAATTAAGAACACATCCTCTTCCTATTCATATATCATAACATACCCACTTTTTTTTCAACTACTTCTGTTTCACAGCTGTTGTAGTCTCCCCTACTTCCCCTATATTTCTTTACAAGCTCTTTCCTTATCTGCCTCCAACCTTCTCACTTCTTCCAACTCAATGTAACTTACTCACATCTTCCCTCCCCACATTATAACTCATTACCTATTCCTTTCCTAATACATTTTCTACACTACTTTACACTTTTATTATATCTGTATATATTTTCTTCCTTTAGCTCAATGAAACCTAAATACTATTCTCGTCTAACAACTTCTACCACTAAAACATATCCAGATATTGAATTAACAGCAACATTTGGCAAATACACTCCTTGTAAGCTTCATTGAATTTTTTTCCTCTTACTTGCTCACCTTACATCTTATCAAGTGTAATTACAACCTAGCATTAGCTCCCCTACTATAAGGCTCTCCTTCATCCTAACTATTACCACTAATCAATGCTAAGTGATCCAAATGCATACTTCATCTTGTCCAATCTTTGCTTCAAATACAAAGTTATTAACTTTCCCTTCTATCAGTCCAAAATAAAGCAAAACAATTAAAAATCTACCATAATAAAAGTTAAAAAAAAAAAATATATATATATATATATATATATATATATATATATATATATATATATATATATATATATATATATATATATATATATATATATATATGGGATCCGTCAATCTGTTCGAAGTTTCACTACTTCGAACCCCACCTCAATGAGTCTACTTGTTTGAAGTAGTGAAACTTCGAACATTGATTTTGGCAGTCACACTTTAGCGCGGAATGGGAATATTCCCTTTTCCCCGCTGTAGTGTGATCTCGGAGTTGGTCTATTTAAGTAGGGGGTGGGGGGCACAGCCCCCACATGGGGGTGCAGGGGGTCTTGCCCCTCTGCAAAAACATGTTTAGTGTTTTTTTTTTTTTTGGGAGGTAGCCCAGGGAACTAGACTTCAGCGAAAGTGCACTTTCATTCAAGTGGACTTTCGCTGAAGTGTAGGGTCTACTGCTCTATTTCGAAGAAGTGTATTTTCGATGTTGAGCAGCAGACCCATATATATATATATATATATATATATATATATATATATATATATATATATATATGTAAAATATTTCTATTCTGCAATTATTGCACTCACTAAGTGGTAACATTCGCCCTAAGCCAGGCTGTACTTCCTACCCTACCCCATCTTCCCTTTTTCTCCATCATACAACTCTAGAGCAATGCCACCATAGCAACTATAATTCATTTCCATAAGTATTAGCAGTATCTGTAATAAACTGAATTAATTTTTTGCCTGGATCTCACATCACTCACCAGATATTCACATAAACTTGTCTGAAACCTGATATAAAAGATTCAGAAATTCTACCTCATGGGTACAGAGTCATAAGGGCGGTAGAATTCATAAAAAAGAAGGCAGAGGTACTATCCTGTACCCCAGTTCACATATAGTCAATCCCTATAAAATGCTATGCCTAAATTTCAAAATGACAAACTTTTTCACTCTCACCTTAGATTAAATAACCTCAAATATCTTTGTGCGATCATTCTATGTATTCACAGTGGAAGATATCCTCTACTGAATAACAGATACAATTTCTAATGAAACAATAATTCTATGTGGTGTTAATATTGCGGCCATAATTTTGCATCAAATATCCAGATCATACTGCTAAAATTCATGGCTTCAAACCACTTTTACTTCTATTACATATTATATGACACTCGTCACAATGGTGCCATTCTTGACTGGATAATGGTCTCTGAACCCGAGAAATATACCTCATCAGGAAAGCTTTCAGATTTCCTTAATGAATGTCACCCTGCATGTGTTAGTAGACACACTACTCATCATGCCAAACAGCACATAGATAAAATGGCTCTTACATCTCAAACTTCAACTCAGATACCATTGCAGCTGTCTTAAGATCCTTTATCTGGTCTATCCTGAAAAGTATACTAAATGAGGCAATAGATGAAAATTTAACACAATATTTGTGAATACTCTAAACAACCCAAGAATGTCAAGAAGGAAAAGAGCACAAACCAACCATGCTCCATGGCTTTCCAACCATAGCAGAAGTTTCATGCTTTCCATAGACAAGGCATAAAAAGGATTAGTAAAACATAAGTGCCCCTAAGACTAACAGCAAGAAAAGAAGGAATACTACTCTGACTTACAAAATATTCATAGGTTCAATCCAATAAAATTATGGTAATTCATTAAAGTTATAATACACCCAAGAACCAGAGGCATAGCTGGTTCAACTAGCTTTTTTTTTTTTAAATTGTAGCAAACTGTTACTGTTTATAAACTGCACAGAGTGCTACAGTGGTCACGTTTTAGTTAAAAAATGTTTTATTTTTTTTTATTTTTAAACAATGGCAAACTTCTGGTTACAATGTATCAAACAGTTGCTATAGTTTATACTCTGCACAAAGTGCTACTATGCTCAGATTTTAGGTTAAAAAAAGAAAAAAAAATGTTTTAAAGAGTTCCTTGTTAGATCACCCAGAAAGTGTTGCAGCACTCAGGTTTGAATGCTTATGTAATACCACCATTTAAAGCCAGTATGCATTAAAGAAGAACACACATCTCCAACACTTTGTGCTTTGGGCAGTTGTCCATTTTGCCCTGTCCTAGCTACACTTCTGCCACAGACAAATAAATCTCTAATGCTTCACCTAACATCTCTAGCACAGACACTGCATTCCAATTTAATTCTTACTTTACAGCTGCTGTAATCAAGGACTACTCTTCTGTTTCATCCAGCTCTTACTTAACCCCCACTGCTAACATTATTAGCTAATAATTATTATTGTTTGCCCATATTGTAACTTTAAGTTTTACTTTTCCTCTGCTGCATAAAATTGCTTATTTTGTAACTAGAACTTTTCTCTACACACATACATCTCTTCCTCTGTCTATATATATATATATATATATATATATATATATATATGTATGTATACATATATACAAATATTCATGCAGGAGATCTCTCCATAATACTGCATTTTTATCTTTATCTAAAAATCCAAGGGAGCACACATTTTCTTAATACACTGTATTCCGGAATATGGGGACCATTATCAGAAATAAATTCTAGAATACTGTGTATTAAGAAAATAATTTTATTTAAACTTATTACAGTAGCACTAACTCAATTTCCCCTGTATGATCTCAGGGTATTTAGCGTAACACTATCCACACAACAGAAAACGGTACTCTTTTTACTGAAACAAATAATTTCCTATGTTATTACATGAGAAACTTGGTATATTACTTAAAATCATGTCAAATAATGTGCCAGATTTAAATCTGAAACTTCAGTACAAATGACTGTAATATGAGATTATCAATGTGATATTCTCATACAGGATGTAAGATTCCTGACAAGTAAAGAAAGACTGCAAACAGAAAAATTGTGGGGTGGAAATGTAATATGGAACTTAGGAAGTGAACGTTGTTCTGCAGTGGTTGTGTTTTATAACAAAACAGTGAAAATATTAGATGCAACTTTGGTAAGGATGGGAAGGATAACTGTTGTGGATATGAGGAGAAGAGAACATGTTCATAGAATTATAGCATTATATGCATATATAGCTACCAAGGAAGGAGAAATATTTTGTATCAGATGTTAGGCTGTGGTGGTTAACATGAAAATTATAATTTCAGATAACTTTAATTGTGATTTAAGGAAAAATGTAAAAAGTAAAGGAAAGATCTTAAAAAATATACAAAGTAATAAAATGTAGTAAATTACCTGTGTGGAATAAAAGTCAATGAACTTATAGAAGGAGGGCATGTGGATCTGAAATTATTTTATATTATCGACAGGCTTGGGGATAGCAGATGGTGTTATAGTTTTGACAGGTTTTTCAGGCCATCGATCAGCATGGATGAAGGTGATGGAAGAAAGAGAGTATATTATTATAGGAAAAGGAATAAAAAGAATAAATAAAAAATGATGGGATGAAACTGGAGTGTGAGAAGTACTACAGTTATAACAGGATCATATAGCCATGAAGGACTTCTATAAAAATTGGTCTGAATGGTGGATTGAATTTAAAAATAAGTATAAACACTGTTTTGCAATGGCAGGATGCTTTAAGAGAAGGAAGAGAAATTGAAGTATGGGAACATTTAGAGAACTGTATTAGAGAATAATACAATACAGTATTATGATATAGGAAAAGAAATACGTAGAAGAAATTAAGAAAATATTAAGGCATTACTGTTTAAGATGAGATATTATTTACAAAGGAGAAGGGAGAAGGTATCTGGTATTTGGTAAAATAGAAAAAGAGGATATTAATATAGTGAGAAAAATTAAAAATGTAAAAGCTGAGGTAAAACGAACACAATAGGAAATTATGAGCATTTTAGTACAGCATGTTGAAAATATGTATAACAGTAAAAAGAAGAAAAATAAGAGAGAATGAAAAGTAAAATATTCCTGAATGAGTTAAGGAAGAATTTGAAAAATAAAATATTATTAGTGAATTGGATGAAGTACTTAAGAAAGTAAATGTTTATTAATTGCCAGGCCCAGATGATATAAGGGTATGGAATGTATAAGACGTTAATGAAATGGCAAAGAGAGTATTTTATAAATATACTCAATGAATGGTTGAAGGAATGGTTTATTTATGAAGGATTATATAGTGGGATATTAAAATGTATATGGAAGAAAGATGAGAAGAATGACATAAAAATGGAGACCCATCACATTAAATAACACAGATTATAAAATGTTATGGGAATATTAGAGAGCAGAATGGAAGGAAGGATGAGGATTTTTATGGAAGAGCGAAATTGTGGATGATATGATGACTTATGTTAGGTGATATATACAAAGCATTTGATGCAGTATGATGTCATGTCTTCTGGTATACTATTTAGAAGTAAAAGACTTAGCAGCCTGTGTATGTCAGCATATCAGAATAATACAGTGAAAGTATTAGTGAATGTGTGGCCGAGTAAATAAATATGCAAGAAGTGTTGTATAAGGCAAAGAAGTTCTATGAGTGGAATTTTGTTTGCGTTGGTAATTAATGGTATAGTGAGTGAAGGAGCTTATAATATGAACGATGATAGCTATATGATGCAAAATGAGGTGGTAATTCCAATAGTTTTGACATACATGGATGATATAGTGTTAGTTGCTAAGAACAAAGTATTGATGAGTGAGGCTTTGGTTTGTCTGAATGGGTGTTTAAAGGAAATGGGAATGACCCTGAATAAAGATAAAATTAAGGATTTAGGTGATGTGATAAAAACTGTGGTATGCATATTTCAATGAATGGTGTGTCTTTGTTAGGAATAAAAGTTGACAGAAATTATGTAGTTATGCAATGGGAGGGTATGCTAAAATACATAAAATAAATATGTCTTCTGTGGAGAACGTATAGATTAACATTTAGAAAAAAGACTTATCTGGTAAATTCTGTATTAATGAGAAAAATAGCATAGATGTCAAATGTTTATATAATCTTAGAAAAAATATGAAAAGGAATTTCCACAGTTACTGTTTTTATACATATGGGGCTCAGAATTAAACCCAGTAAAAAGGTGTATGTTATATATAAGAGAAGATGCAAGAGGATTGGGGTTAATAAGTACAGTTGTTTGTTCTGCTTCTTTAAACATGTATAGAGTACTAAAGTGGGTGATGGAAGTGAATGAGAAATTAATTGTGAGAATGTTTAAGTACAAAATGTTCAGGGACATGATAAAAATAAGAAAAAAAAAAGAAAAATTATATATAAATGAAGAAATTAAAAACTATCAAGAAAAAATCCAGACATGGAAAATAAAATTTGATAATACAGAGAAAAATATAAAAATGTGGTTTAATAATGTGACAAAACAATATTAATATGCAAATCTATGGGAATATTTACCAGAAAAAAAATATTAAAGTCATTAAAGTGTCAAGATTTCCTTTGCTGATGGGTAATAAACAAGTTAACATTAAATGGGAGTATGCCATATAAAAAGAAACTTAAAAGAGTGTCTCCGGGATTCAATAAACTCTGTGTAGGCTTCACTAAGAGCCTACATGGAGTTTACATTTGAACACACTGTGAGATGAGCAGTAACAAACAATGCATATTAATGACATGCAGCAAGTCTAAGCTAGGTTTCTTGGCCTGCAACAGTGTTGCCAGCCAGGAAACCATGTAAGTAAATACTGATACAATTCTATTTAAATAAGATCACCTATGATCCCCAAATGTGCACGGAATGCCACAATGACCACCAGGGCTTCACAGATTGCTGTGAATCTGTTAATACAACATATCTCCACAAAGGCCAACATAATACAGAAACATTTGACTAGAAATAGGGACATATTTACCATAGATGTTACGTGGAAATGTGGTAGAATGAAACTCAAGCATACCTGTCATCCTCTTTGAGCAAGATATGTGAACAAAGGCCTACAAGATGGGGGCAAAGGCCCAAATGCAGGGACAGATTTTTAATATTGCACTTACAAGCTTAAACTTGACAGAGTAATAGGTTATACCTTAGCATGAACTTTCCGAACAGCATGAAGTTTTAAACTGTAATGTCACTCACTAGTTTCTGACTTCACTCTACAATGACATGCCAAAGATTTGCCAGAAAACAAAAATGTTTTGAGGAAAAGATCACAAATATTTGATAAAAAGTGGACATTTTGCACAAATTAGGACAGTTGAGAGGTATGCATATATATATATATATATATATATATATATATATATATATATATATATATATATACAATATTTAGCCACATCAGTCCAGAGATCATCTCAGTGATATGGCAGAAAGCCACAAATTTAATAAGGAAAACATCTGGACATCTTAGGAATATCTGGATAGTCGAGAGGTATGAATGGGGAGTATATGGTGCAAACACAGTACAAGACAGTGTAACTACAGGGCAAAGTATTGTGATATCGCATTCCTGGCATTCTGTACTGAAGCTATTTTAATGATCTGTAACAGGACATCAGCTGCCATGTAAAATGATCACTCAGGGGAATTGTGTGTATTGAATAGAGACATACAGATGAATTGTAGAAATGAACACAGGGAATGAGGACAGGTGAAACTCCCTCGTGTACAGAAAAGAAGGACATGTCAATGGAAGATGGTTGTAGCAGCAATGCCAAGCACATATCTGTATGGTACAGTACAGACTGTAAAGGAAAATGTGTCTGTGACTGTCACACAAGGTGACATAACAATGGGGAGGATGTCTGTGTGTAATAACCATCCTTACATGAATAATGTAGATGACATCTATCATGGATCTGACATGCAACTAGGGTAGGGTGCATATTGTGAGGCTGTGCAAAAAGACATGCCTGAATATAAGTGGATTGTCAGCAGAGGTCTCTAGCAAGGTGGCCACAGGTAAAGGATCATGGAAAATATTACAAGAACCAACCACAATCATGGACAATATCAGAATAATACCACCACTAATGCCATGCCTCTGACATAACATATGTGATGTGGAGTGATATGGGATGGGCCTGCACACACACTTGAACAACTATTACGTTACATCCACACTCTTTGAGGGTAACCGCACACACAGTCCTGACACTGTAATATCTAATGTAGGTGTTAGGAAAGACACTGATATACTTGTATGTGACAGCATGAGCAATGCAGTCTAGTTGTCTTGTGGACATGGCATAATATATATATATATATATATATATATATATATATATATATATATATATATATATATATAGATATATATATATATATATATTTATAGTTGGCACAATCCACATTGTCATGAATGATATCCATGCCATTAATGTTGTCAAACACCTAAGTATGTATGTAGTGCATGCATAAGCAGAATGGGTAACACACATGCATCTGGTGTAACATTTTGATTGGTGTTCTGCACCATCAGACAGTCGTGTATTCCACAGAAAGAATACCTAGATATGGCCAATAAACTGTGTGACAGCTCACTCTGACAAAGGTGGTACACTTCAGGTAGAGATCACTGAAAGATGTGTAGGGAGGTACATGAAGAAGTGTGCATTGTATACAGTTATTGGCATGATGAAGGCTGGGAAACAATGAAGGTATTATGCCCTCTGATGTGCATGCCCTTCAAATACCCAGTACTTGTGTTACATTCATGGGAGTCATCAGCACTGTGACTACATGCTGGTTGATGTACCACTTGCCATCTACCCCAGGGCATGGGTCACATAACTATTGGTCTGATTATAGGGTGTGATGTCCACATTATACTTGGGTGGCGCATTAGCTTCCTGATTCAACAAATCCCTCCATGTTTCTTGTCAATGCAGGTGTTGTCATGGCTGTGGCAGCAGTTTTTGGTGTGTGTTGATACTGTCTGTTCTGTATTATTCTAATATCACAGTTGGAGTCACTTATTGCCTACAATCTGTACTCCTTCAGACAGCTGTTTGGACACAGTATGTGTATGCCATCTGTGATGTCCATCACTTAACTAATGGGCAAAAATGGGCCTGGCAGACACCCCTGATGTACCAACCTGATCACTGGACCTGACATATAGGTCATGTCCCATATTTCAACATAGTGAGATGCCAAGTATGTCATACACTAGTCTACCAATTTGGTGATAAAATACCTCACTGTGGATTTGTGTCAAATGCCTTGACCTAGTTAAGTTCCACAAGATAATACTGTTGTCATAATGCATGCCCTTGATGACCTCTTTGAGGACATCTATCAGATGTAACAGATGATGTAGCATTATCAACTCACATACGTCTGTTGCACACAACTGGAATAATACTGGTGTACATGTAGAAGAGGTTCATAATGACATGAAAAGTAGAACAACAAACTCAGAAATGTATTAAACCAGCACACAGAAGCCAGCCAACAATCCAAGAAGACTTTAATAAATTATGTAATACATGTGCTTTTTAATATTTTTAGCACTCTTTTAATGATTATTGTGTGCCTTCACTTTAATTGGGAGTGACTTTTAATTAATTAAGTAACATGTGATTAAAATGAGTATATAAGGGCTGTTTTTTTAAATGATGGTTGTTTTGAGGAAGTCTCTATCAGGGGAAGAAAGTGCTAAACATTTATTAAAGTCTTCTAGGTTTATGATGACATGTTGTTCTGCCTCACAGTTGAGGAGAGTCAGGATGTCTCTATACACGCTTGCATCACGTAGATGCGTGTTGATGTATACCCTTGCATGGGAAAAAAGGCCATGTGAAGGGTGTGTTGAACTGTGCACTGAACCATATCAGGAAGGTATATGTACTGAGTCTTGACATAGGTTATCTGTGATTTTGTCACAGCCATCTGATTCCATGTGATAGGTCTGGATGAAGGTAATACAATGCATACTGGCTTTTGTGATCTGGCCTAGGTTTTTGACACAATCCCCCATGCAAGTATCATTGAGAAAACCTTCAAGCTGGGCATTAACCCATGAGGTATTTGATGGGTAACCAAGTGGCTGACTGACAGAACACATTATGTGAAAGTTGGTGAATCAATCTGTACCAGTAGAACTGTCACCATTAGGCACACAATCAACAAATAAATGCAGAAATGTGTGTTTTATAATGCTGTCCATCTGAAAAGTGGAATTCCATGTTAATCACAGCATTGGCAAGTGTCCTGCTATGTAGAAACCCGGTGATGCAAGTACTGAGAATACATGTAGGTAGCAGTCTGAACTTTGCCCACCAAGTGTCCACACTAATAATGAAAGCCTATGTTGTGCACATCATAAGTCATGCCATCATATTGATCATATTGAGATCTTAGGTATGACAGCACTATAGTCAAGCCTCATCACAACATTAATTGAGTATAATGCTCAATTTTTCATGTACGTCACCAGACACATGTAGCAGCTAAAAAGACCACATGGCTTTGTCAACAAGATAACATCAGGCCTACAAACCATGCCATGAGGTATGTGGATAGATTAAAAGCCATGTCACTCTAATCTTTATTGTACAGGATGATGGGACGTCTGCCTGGCCTCCAGCCAGTCTCTGACCCTGCTCTGGTGGGGATACTGCATATCCAAAAATCTTATATAGCTGATGACATTAGCAGAGTCTGTTGTGGAGAATATAACAGTGTCCCACATGCTGATGTAAAATATTCTCTGCAATGTCAAACAACAGCTCATACACACACAGTCAACTGCAGTGAGAATGGGACCCCTATCTATCTAAATACATAGACTACAGAGCACTGTACTTTATGCAAGTGCCATGGCACAAGTCTAACTTTTACAAGACTGCAGGTGAACTTATAGCGGATTACAGTAGTGCATGTTGGAGTAAAGACGTTGGAAGGCCTGCATGAATTGCAAGTATCAAAATACTGTCAATTCATGGCACTGGTGTAGCAACTATAGGATACGCACTTCTGCTCTTCTGGCTAGAAACACACACACACACACACACACACACACACACACACACACACACACACACACACACACACACACACACACACACACACACACACACACACACACACAGCTGACTGCAGTGAGAATAGAACTCATATCTATTGAAGTACACAGGCTACAGAACTTAATATTTTATGCAAGCACCACTGTACAAGTTTGACTTTTACACAGCTGCAGGACAACTTATAGTGCATGACATAAGCAGTGCACAATGGAGCAAATAAGTTGGGGTGCCTGTATGAAATGGTTCTGCTGACATTAGCAAATATCAAAATACTGTCAGTTTATGGGTTTGGAGTGGTAACTGCAGGACACACACTTCTGCTCTTCTGACTAGACACACACACACACACACACACACACACACACACACACACACACACACACACACACACACACACACACACACACACACACACACACACACACACACACACACACACACTTCACTGCAGTGAGAACAGAACCCTTACCTAAGTACAAAGACTACAGAACTCAGTACTTTACACAAGTCCTAAAACACATAGGAGGCTACTAGCCTAATGGCCTTATTGTGTTTGGAGGCCTAGCTGTGTAAAAGCACAGGTACCCTTATTGATCACAGTTGGATTTTATTTATTAGCAGAGTGATTTTCTGAACAATACCAAGTGGCCCTGTCCATGAGGGAATGGGTGTCACCCCAGACATGACTTTGTAATCACCTAACCAGTAGTCAAGGTTTGTTTGAACAGAGCATTGAGGGACATTGATTCACACACAGTGGGAACCTATTACAGAGGAGTGTGAGTCATTGGAGGATGTATATCTGTCTCTCCTGCATGTTCTATTTATGACATGGGCTAGGTTAAGAACCCTGGCCAAGTTATTCTTGTCCCATTTGATTTGCAGGTATGCAGCATTTTCAGTAGGCAGAGTCTGAGACTGCTCTGTAGGGTAGGCCTAGGTCACCACTCAGCAGCCTGCATGTTACTGAGTACACTGATAGGTCTTTCAGTCTTTCCATGCATGTCATGTCTGGAGGTCCTGGAGTCTCCCAGGCACAACCCTGTGTTTTCTTCAATTGGTGCAGGTGTTTGGTGAGGTACAGCCAGAAGGGAGCATTTTTGCTCAATTAGTGGTCTGATAAGGGTAGAATACAACAGAGGTATGGCCACCCAGGTCTTGGATGTGATATCTGCATGTATGATGTGCACAATGGAGAATGTGTGTATCACCATGATGGAGACATAGTGATGGAAGTGTAGATGGCAATCAGCATGTGTTCTGAACTCTCACAACACTGTGTTTGAGCTTAGAGAGATGCTATGCATATCATAATTAACAGGGGTACTCCATTTCCAAAGAGGACACTGAGCCATTGTATGCTTTAAGGTTTAGTATGTGAGTTTGGGTGAGTTTGGCACCAATTATTTGTGTATGACAGCCCCTTTTGTAATATGTTACCATCATTGGGGACTCTGTATTAGTGTATTCAGTTACCAGTCATCTGCAAACTTGGTAAACCACAGGCCATCTACCATTGCCTGCATCTGAGGGAAGTAGTTTGCAAATAGCTGAGGGCCAAGCACACATCCTTGTGGTATTCTAGTGGCAACTGGCAAATGGTGGAGGTATAGTCCCCGCCTTTGAGAGTGTGTGTTATGTTGGTGAGCCAGTTGCCTATCCCTGTGCTACTGTATGGCTTAATTCTCACATGGGACATCTTCACTATGACACATGAATGGGGGATAGTGTCAAAGGTCTTGGATATGTCAACATAAGTGGAATGTCTTGTTATCACTCATCCTGGTCTGTGGATCAGTATCCAAGAAGTCCACAAGATTCAGTAAACAAAATACACCTTTGACAAAAACAAAATCGGAAGGGTCAAGTGTGTTGAAGGTCCCCTATGTCTCTGTGGATATGATCCATGCTGATTCCTTCCCTAGCCTTTCAGGTAAGTGTTTTTAGGCACTTGGGTCAATAGTTGCAGTTCTGCATGTTACCATATCGATGTGCATTGCATAGCACACAACATTTGATATTACATTTTGTACTGTGGTTGATATATCTGTGGAAAATGTACTGAGACACCAGGGTTGCAGTGTTTGGAGGTGGGGTGGCAACAGATGGATGTATTGTAAATATGTGACATATTATTAGATAGGACCCTCAGTTTGTAATGTTTATAAATGTAATTTCATATCATACAAAGTGAATGGGCAGTTAGCAGTAATACAGCATACTATGCACATTTCCATAGTGCAGCAAGCAGCAGGTTTGCTCGATGGTTACCAAAGTGTATATGCATGCTTAATGCACATGTTTGCATGTAGGTAAGAAGTGCACAAACACGAGATGCATTGCTAAAGTCTGACAGTTAGAACTAAGTCTATGAAATACACCTGCTGCTCAAGTGACTCCATGGCAGCACATGTTAATGCACTAATAAATTTCTTGCTGGGGCCAGATGGCACTGGGTTCAAATATAAGTGTATTTAGTATGTTTAAATACATTGCAATCATTTCCTGCTGCTGCACATTGGTGCGGGGTATGCACCCTCATGCAAAAATGGTTTAAAATGGTGAAATGGGTAGATAGGACAGTGGTGAAATGGAGAACAAAGAGAAAGCAGGACAGGAATGGGCAGGAGGGAGGTAGGAGAGAACCATAGCCATCCATTTCTTTAACAGTATAAAGTGAACATATGTGGAAAATATTAACTGAATTTGGACGGTCACCTTCAGAGTGAGGGGTGACCACAACACAATCCTGTTGTATAGCCAGTTGTACTGAATCAAGTGTGTCAAGAAGACATGTGCAAAATGAAGACCTATGTATGGGGTGCTATTCTTTTTGGGGGATAGTTCCCTATTTTTTGGGGGGGAGAGAGAGAGGAATGTTGGGGAAGGGATGTATAAATATCTGAATGAGGTAAGTTGGATAGGTGAGGAAGCGTTTATAGACAGACAAGACAAACAAGTTGTGAGACAGGGACGGTGATGGGCACAAAAGTTTGGGAGACACTAGGATTGGGGTGATGGTGGAGACATTCCTAACCCATGGTCGTCAAGCTGGGTGACAGTGAAAATCGAGTCCTCACCCACTGGACTGTCATCAATGTCACCTCATTCTGCTGCTGGCGAGAATGCTTGGCATCTCCTTCTCATCCTCCCGGTACTACATAAAATGAGGGTGAGCAGCCTCTCCAATCGGCATAGGCATGCATCAACAGTGCTGTGCACAACCCTATGCACTATCCCTGACAACTCGATGCAGGTGAGAAAATCACCACTTCTGCCACTGCTCCCAGGTGGAACCACTGGACCAGCTTCCAGGGCAGGACCTGAGTGAGCAGGTAGTGCAGGGGCAGAGCAGAGGCAGTGCTGCAGGATTGGCCCCCAGATGTGCTGGGCAATGATGCTGGAGCCAGTGGAGAGGGGCAGGTGGATTCTGTGGGGAAGGCCTACCCTGTTGTTCATGGAGCATTTAGTGATGTGGTACACATAGATGACATGGACAAATTTTAACAACACATAATACAATTCAAAAAAGATAAGAAAAGAAAATTTAATTTTATAATAAAATAAAATAACCTAAAAATAAAATAAAACATATTCATAGAATAACATAAAATAAAATAAAAAATAATGACACAAAAATAATTTTATTATAAATAATAGGAAATACAATAAAAATTGAATAAAAAAGAGAGATAAGGGTTGGGATGAGATAAAACAAGAGATAAGATTACTACCTTCATATGTGGCATACAGTGCATTAATACAATTATTTAACTCTATTATCTTAACTTTTACATTTAAGACTATCACTTCTTAACAGGTGCACACTATACTACAGACTGCAGTAAGTAATCCTTGACGTGTATATATTGCACTTATGCATGTTCCACTTATACAGATTAAAGTGTATAGCAGGGCATTTGTGCCACTGGTATAGAGGTTTTTAATTTACATTTAAATATTATTGGAGCAGTAACAGTATTATATAGTTAAGAAGTGTGGTATTTGGACCCACAACCTCTGACTAAAGTCTAATATTGTATTCTTGGTTTGTGCTACAGACTAATGCATGCATACTTGCTTTTACAGTTGAGATATGCATGCTCAGTGAGATACAACTCTATACAATGCCCAAAAAAAAAGCTATATTTAACTTTTAATGCTACAATAACACAACTCTTCTGTTGTATACATGCCATATGATTACCTCCTCCTTGCCAATCTAGCCCCATGGTTTCATAAACTGACCTCACGGTCATGGACAGTTGGGGAAAAAACAGAACAGAATATCATTATGAATACCATTCTTGCTTATATTCAGCTTTTAAGTATTACAGGTGCTCTCGGTAGTTGATACTTACACAGGTGTAGGATGTCCACAGTCCTAAATTCCCCAATCCAATGGTCAAGTGTATCCCTCTTCCTCCTCCGTAGGTCATTGTAATGATGCCTACATTGGTCAATGGTGTACAAGATACTAGTGCCACTGGTTTCAGCTGGGCTAAACGATCCCAAGCCTCTGACTTATACTGGGAAACAGAATAGTCCCCCTGCAGAAGTAAGACACTGTGGTTCTTAACGTGGAGTTAAATAAAAATCTTGGACTCCTGGACACCCCATTTCTGTTCCCTAATCCTGACACCTTCCCCACAGCAATGTAGACTGATGTTTTTCTGCCAGTTTCAGTTATCACATTTACTGGGAATGCGCACACTGTTTGAAACTGTTGTGCTCCACACACCATCTCACAAGCATGGTGCTCAGCAATGTGCACCCCCTGTAAGCATGTGTTTGTGCAATAGTAAGTGGAGTGGAACAGTGGCAAGCAGTGAGGCATTACATAACTGCAGTTGCAGTTTCAAAGTTATTGGATGCACAGGCAGTTGGGTATGTGTGATAGGCAAATGTGAAGGCCATGCCAGTCCAGATAGCAAAAATATACTTATAGGAATATAGTACACAGTTTCCAAAATTACCGCTTGTTCTCCCAAAGTATCCTGCTGCAAGGCACAAAAGTATTCAGTAAACTGGAACAGTGATCAGGATACACCACGAGAAGTCCAATGTTATCAATAAAATTCTTTTATTCCATAAAAACTGCAGAAGATAAACGCTTTCACGTGCTTCAACGCACGCTTCTTCAGATCTACTAACATAAGTCTCTAATGCCCTTTTATACAATCAATACAATTCTTGATTATTCCCAATTAAGATCTCATTACATATTTAATCAATCAGGTCTTTAAAGATACAGCAACATTTCTCCTTTGTAGACGAAGTGTCATAAGCCTTAAAGTCCATTAAGAGTTTAAATACTTTATCATTCACATCATGGCTGATATTCTCATATACATTTAGTCCTTGTCTCTCATTCAAGAGGCTTAACATATGTTATACATTGCTTTACATTCATTTATTCATTGTTTGCATTCAAGTGTTTCACGCATTTGACCTCATATTAATACTTGTGTTATATTCTAGGAGAGCTCATGTAGAATATGTGTGTAACAATAAAAATAAAAATAAACATATCTGTAGAAAATATAAAAATATATACACATGATCTGGATCCTGTCTATATCTACTGACACTTATTGTGCATCATCAGCATAAAATGCTTAAAATTTAAAATGCTTAAAAAGCTTAAAAATGTTGTCGCTATTTCTTTCTTCTTAATTTACGTTTAAATATAAGTATAGATACGACTCTGCTCATGGCCAGGCAGAGAAACGCTACAAACATATATTGATATTTGTTCACGATTTCTCTGCTCAATAGACAGGTATTCTCTTACGGCAGTTTTTCAGAAAACTCAAGATACTTCTTCTTATGCATCTAATCACTATGACTTAATTCAAAAACTTAATACATACTACACATCATTTCTCATTCATTTGTTTATTATTTATATTCAGTTGCTTCAAGCATCCAACTTATCTTGATGCTTGTACTGAACTTTAATTGAGTTTAAGTAAAGTGTATGCATAAAGAATGTAAAAGATTAAAAGTGTGAAAAATATATATATAAATAAAACATTTCTACTAATTTTGGAAAGTATATATTCATGATCTGAATACTCCTTATAACTTCTGAGTGGGCTGTCCGTATTCAGCATAAAAACGCTTCAAATTCATTCTCTATTTCTCCCTTCTCTATTTATACATAAGTATATAATGAGTATACCAACAGTCATATATGTGATAATAAATGTGATAATACATAGATATATACATAAAATAGTGACACAATACTAGTGTCTCAGCTCTCATACATATAATTCATATCAGCTCCACTATGTCAGTTGTTATAAGTGAAACCCAGGATCATGTGTACGTAGTCCCACTCTTACATCTGTTGCCACAAGAAGGTTGAAAAAACACTTCTCTATGTTGCAGTTCATTGTTATAAACTGCAATGTCACAACAGTAAAACAAAGGTTGCACACCTTATGCTAGAAACCAGGACCATCTGTACTCCAGCCCCACACTTACATCTGCTATCACAGGACTAGTTACATGATATTACCTATTCTGCAAGTCATTTTTAAGGTCTCGCTGTTAATCGTCATGCAACACCACTTAATGGGTTTATGCAATGCCCAATAGTATTAACTGAATGCATATTGATTTTATTTTTGGCTGTCTGGGTCCTGTTTGCTTCCTTGGGGGTCCAGCTGTCCAGTTTGTACATTTTCACACTGCCATGCTTTGCACAAATGTCATTATCACAGTCAAACCCAGCATTCATTTCCTTTCTTCCCATGATTATGCTATGTGCTGCAATGTGCAAATACTGCCCCCCCCAAAAAAAAAAATAGACAAAGACAGAAATGAAAAAAGGGGGGGGGCAAGAATTTGAAATTGGTAAAATCAGTATATGACATGCACACAAGAAAATGATGGCTCACATAAGATATGTCTACATACATCTGGATTTAAACTCTTACTCCAATGCATTTTCAGAACACAAGAGGGGTGCCTTATACCTCTTTGCCCCCCAAAACAGCTTTACAGCAAAGAACTGAACTCAATATTCACATAACCAACTGCAACAACATCCACAGTGATATAAAACCATACAACTGTTATTTGTACATGTATTATTCTTTGATGTACTGCACCTAATGGTCACACAACCTGCTATCATTATTTCTTGGAAATATACATCTTTGTCTTAACATTTATGTGTTTGTTGGTCATTCTTCAGTTATATGACTAGTAATGTGAGACATGCAGTGTGTAAGCCATTCTATATGACTGGCCTTAAAATATGTGAGGTTATTAAGTAAAAATAATATCATATGTAGTTGGAAACAAATGAAGGGCATTTTGGATGTTAAGGAATACAACCTCTGAATTGTGTGCTTCTTACTTACATTTCCAGCCTTACATCTAACACTTTGTAGATCTAACCTGAAACACCCAGCAGAAGTAAGAAAGCCTGCAGTGCTGTCATGTTTTCCTTCTCCCAACCACTAATCATTCACAGCTGCAATCCATTAACAACAAACACTGATGGAGTGCCTGCACTATGTTTACATCTCACTCATGGATCCAAGTATTTGTTTTCAGCAATTCTAATGAGTTTACACCTCATTTGCATCTTCACTGTGCTAACAACCCTGGGTCTACTCCCTATGAAAAGGCAACCATATAGCTAGGCAAACTGATGGTGAAGAGACTTGTTTATGTTGGGAAGACTGCACATACACACACTATTTCTTCAGAATATATTTGTATAGAGGAGTACCGAACTTCAGAAAGTATAATTCCATTTTGTCAGCTACATGCTGCATATGCTGGAATGTATTTAAGAAAATTCTGAAGCAAAGACTTTTACACTTTTATCTGTTTGCATTAGTTAAAAGTGTATTGATGGCATGCACAAAATTGTCAAGCCATTTCATAGGTGTACATTACTACCAATACATGAGAATTGAATTCTGTAAGATAAATATGTACAAATGTTTCAGGGAAAGTTCCTTTGATACCACGTTTAGCAGTTAATAGATGGTTTGTTAGCAAAATGTGTCATTTTCATGTTATTTTCGGGGGAGCAAATGTAAGTTAATGTTATGACAGAAACAAGGGTACACTGTTCTTTTCTGGGGAGGGGGTCAAAGATGCATTAATGTTGCCCTTGTTACTCTCTTTGTTTTGCATCTGCCTGATGTTCATATTTCATATCTTTAGACTGCTTTATGTTTTTTGAGTGGGTAATACTGAGTGGCTACCTTTTCTGCTTGTTCTGTAAACAGTAATTTTGTAGTTATTTGATATTTATGTGTATTATCCTTCTGATGTCTTTTAGGACACCTAGGAGTATGCCACCCAGGTGTGTCAGTCCTTAGAGACCCACCCACTTCACCAATGCTGAGAACCAGGTGATTGTGGATGCCTTTAGGCAACATGGTGTTTTTCTGCTGGAAAGGGGTTGGGGAGATATGGCATGTAAGATGCAAATATGGCACCAGATAGTAGCTGATGTGAATGCTGTGAATGGCCAAGGCAGGCTATATGAGCAGGTGCACCACATGGTCCCTGACATGATCACATCTGCACACAGGAGAGCAGCTGCAGTGGGTTGTGACCAGATGGTTACCAAAGGAGGACCTACTGGAACCACCATTATCACCCAATGAAGAGTTCCTGGCCAATATCAGGGATCCAGAAAGCTCCTGGGAGAGTGCAGTACAGCATGTGCTGGAAGTCAGAGCAACAGTTTCAGAGACAGCAAGCATGTCCCAGGAGGAAATTACAGGTAGGCTTTGGTATCTGAAATGTTGAATACTGTTATATAGTAAAACTATTGAAATCAAGAATTTATTTCTGTGTCACATCTCTTTTTTGGGGGGAAGAGTTGAAGATTGCTACAGTTATTAGCTTAGGTTGGAGTTGTCAGCCACATTCTTGTTGAAAGTATAGTTAATGGGCATATAAAAGGGTAAAAGTATTACCCCTGTGTTACTCTTTATTGTGATGAAGTTGCTCTTACCACCTGTTAACTCCTTCCAAGACCATCTGGATTACAGAGGAGAATCTCTTCTACAGATGGTAAGCTAAACATTTTTATGTTAGTACTGCTGAGCAATTGAAATAAATATTTTAGTGTGTGCTGTTGATGTCAGGCCTGTTGTCCGTATTGCTGTACTGTCTGCAATAGTGGCAGCATTGTTATTTTGTTAGCATACATTGCAGTATAGTAGTGTAGGTATTAATTTATTCATGTGTTTGTTGAGTTTTATCACAGGGAATTATGACAGTGGGAGCGAGGGCCCTCTGCCATCTGATGCCAGTGTGTATTAGCAGACTCAGATGATGATGATAATGATGGCAGCCAAACAGAGGCACAGTATGGGGGTGCAGAGGTTGAATCTGACACTGAGGTTGACATACAACCATCCCATGCTATTCCATCAGACATAGCCAGTAGTCCTACGCCTACCCATTCCAGTGAGGTCACAGATATTGGACAGGTGTTGAGCATGGCCGTTGATCAGGGAAGTGTGGCTACTGTAGCTTCAGTATCTGTTGAGTCTGGCTGTAGCCAAATTGTGGGTGGTGTGTCACACAGGAGGGTTGATAGGGATGTTCATAGGGGCCTGCTGTCTCTCCTCCACCTGGTGCAGGTGTCTCTTTCTGTGCCACTCAACTTATATTTAGGGTCATCATGGAGACCCAGGTATGGTCCCATAGCTGGCCCAGACAAATGTTCAGGGCTGTAGATGTGTGACTGCCTCCACCATGTTGCTAATTAAATGTATTGGATGACTAACAACATTAAAACAAGTGGCGTCTGTGATGGAACATCTGCTGGGAGGGGAACGGCATTCACTATGGAGTAGATCAACCACATCATCTGCTGTCAGCCAAAGTGGCCATGCCCAATCGTGCTCCCATAGTGGCAGTGGTTCCACTGCTTCATCAGTGAGTGTGCTGTCCACAACCAGATGTGTAAGGTCATGGGTTCATGGTCTTGAGCATCGTCATGAAGGGAGCTCATCCAGCAGCCATTAGTCATGTTCAGGTAGCAGCACTGCATCTGTCTGTGGACATGAATGTGCTAGTGCAACTCCTGGCAGAGTCAGTTCTTGTGGTAGGGGAGAACAGCAATGAACCACCACCTCTACCATGCATGCCTCACTTCTGTCCAACATACTGAGACATAGAATCAGCACAGTGCTTAGCTGTGTTCATGCAGACACTCACACACCAATTTCACCTGGAGGACCCCTACAGACAGACCCACAACAGTTACTCATTTTGTCTCACTGGCCATTTGTTGGTGCATCCAACTGTCTGCCTGCTTCTCTTTCTTACTCACACATGCACTCACTAACCTTTTGTGTCATCCTATGCTTCCTGCCCCACCAAACACCCCATGCAAGTGATGATAATTGTGCCATATCCCTGTTTTCTGTATTTTGGAATGACGGATACATAAGCTTTGTGTTTGATGCCCAAGGTACATAGCTAACAGTGCTTATTATATCTACAGTTGTGGTGTTGAACTGTTAATTATATCTTTGACATTTGCTGGCCTTGGAAAGTTAGAGAGTTGATAGTATCAAAATTTCCCAACTTTATAGTGAATGATCTTGTGAGGGTTGTGACGTCAGAAACTGCAATATTTATCATTACTTTCTAACTTCTCGCTTTAATGATTTTCCAATACAAACATGTTGTGCTAGGCTGAAAGCATGCAGTGATCATCAGTACTATTGAGAGGTTTGACTGCATGAATCTTTGATGCCCAAGGTCTTCTTCTTTGTAATGGTCACATGATCTCAAATAAGTCTCTGCTGTCACATGTTAAGGTATTGTCTGTATAAATCTCCCACCTTTTACTTACTTACCAGACAAAGTAATGATATACAAGGATATGCCACACATTCATATTATTAAACAATACAGACAAGGTTCAGGACTTACCTTGTAAATGCAGCAGATGCCACAGTTTTAGTTCAGGGCTGTCTCTGTCTGATCAAGCAGTACATAGCCAATACATGGGGAGGTAAAGGTTGTGTGAGATGCCTGGTATATGTATGTGAGTAGGAGGAAGATTTTAGGCCCCTAGGTGGTGAGTGAGTGTGCTGTGCATTGTCTTGTAGTCAATGCAAGGGCATACTGAGTACACCTACTTCTGCCAACACCCACAGCAGCTGGTAGTTCATCCTATGACTCTTCATCTGCATGTGGCTATGGGAACTATGGTAAGATGTGAGCCCCTTCCCATTGCTGATCCAGCTGAAGCTGTTTCCTTAGGATTGTGTTGTGTAGCATGGCACATACTGTGAATAATTCTGTACATGTCCATGGAATGTAGAGCAGGGCTCCACCAGATGTATCTAGGCATTGGAACCGTGACTTCAGCAGCCCAAACGCACACACTATGATATTTCTGGTTTGATCGTGTGCCTCATTATGGCATTCTTCTATGGGTGTGTGCATTTCTGATGGGCATCATCAACCATGGTTCCACTGCATAGCCTGCATCCCCCAGTAAATGACCTTGTGGCATATCCTGCCTAGCAAAGGTCTGGTACAGGTGGGAGGTACATAACAAAAATGGACCAGCGCTAAGGTTAACCACTCCTGGAGAAAAAAGCCAAGCAGAACAAGTAATAGATTTACTGAGTGTAGAAAATTTAATTCAGAATTCCACAAAGCTTTCGAGATAAAATCCCTTCTTCAGTGTGTACATTCAGACATCCATAATCACAATCACATTTAAATTAAAAAACAAAGTCATGTAACATAGCCAATTATATATTTAAAGCTTTTAAAGCAAACTATCCAATAAAAACAGTTAAAAGTGGAAATTAGATGGCAACAAATCTATAACAATAGCAACTGCATATATATATATATATATATATATATATATATATATATATATATATATATATATATATATATATATATATATATATATATATACACACACACACACACACACACACATATATATATATATATATATATATATAATATAAATATATATATATATATATATATATATATATATATATATATATATATATATAAAATGCACATTTTTACACATTAACACATATCACCACATTAAAAGTTTGGATAGTTTGCTCTAAATGTATAATTGTCTGTGTCACATGACTTTGGATTTTAATTTAAATGTGATTGTGATCATGGATGTTTGAATGTACACACTGAAGAAGGGATTTTCGCCTGAAACCTTTGTGGATTTTTGAATTAAATTTTCTATATTTAGCATAGCCATTACAGTTGGGAGGTGTGCCAGATATGTGAGTCATGGTAACTGCCAGGGTTGCCAGCACACATGTTCAAGAGAATTCCCTTGACATTACACACAACTTGGCAGTTGACAGAGTGGTAGCCCTTTCTGTTTATGTAGAGCCTACCCTGTTCTCTGAGTGGTAACTTCATCTCTATATGTGTGCAATCTCTGGCACTCAGAACGTCTGGGTAGTGTGCTGTACAGTAGAACTCCTGCATATTTCTGACTCTCTCCTCAGAACGATGGGGAAAATATATGCAGTTACTAGCATGTTGGAGCATAGCATTCAGGAACTGGTGGGGGATCCTGAATGCTGATGCCTGTGACCCCCCCCCCCGCGCTGCATGTCCCCTGTTGGTCTGTACCTAACACTCTAAGGGCTACACATACCTTAGTCTCCACCAGGATGTGTTCCCCTTGGTTTTCTCTGACTCTGAGTTGAGGATGACATAGGTCGCAGAGGTCCTGCAGTGTGTCCCTGTCCAACCTGTAGCGCTCTACAATTTCCATATCATGTAGGTTGTGAAAAGTTAAACGGGGCCTGAAAACTCTCCTCATTCTCAGCCTATGCCTATTGGCAGCAGCAGCACCAGCACCATTGGCTTCAATCTGTAGCACATACAACTGAATTAAAGCAGCAGTAGCCCCTGACATTCTTTCCGTGTAGACTTCTTTGCATGGCTGTAGTTCAAACTTTATGGAATTTGCAGGAAAAAACAACACTGAGTGTACACAGATGCTTTATAGCTTTTTGAATGGCTCTTAATGTCTTGGAATTAGCTGATTAGTATGCAGTTCTACTGCTTATGCTGTAATTAGCATGCCATGCGGTTTACCTTGTTTGCACGAGGTTGTGTGCCTCTACACTGCGCTTACTGAATCTAAATTTCACTGCTACCATGTGCAAAAATGACTGTGTAGAGCTTATTGAATCCCCATGTGTTTTTCTATGGTGAGGAAGAGAAAACAGAACATGTTTTCTTGAAATGTGAAAGACTGGTTAAACCCTAAAAAAGTTATGTGAGGAAATTGTTTTTGAGAATATTAATGACATAAACAATAAATACAATAATATGATTATGTGTAAATATTAAAATAACAAGAAGAAAAAATATGTGAGACAGATTATTTTCTGTTGGTGGAATGAAAGACTAAATGAAATGTTGTTTAATGGGAAATGGGTTTTGTCATATTGCGAAAAATTAGATTATGGCCATGGAAGAAGAAATGGGGACAATTATGAAAGAATAATAATGAGGGTGTTATAAGAGGATCATAAATAGGAAAAACAAATAGAAATATATATGTGTGGCTGCAATTATGTACATTTTGTAAGTGTGTGAATATGTAAATAATGTTGTTTATGTTGTGATAAATAAAAGAACACTTACTCTTTTGATGTATTCTGTGAGATATTTTATGTCGAACTGAGCTACCACCAACTCAGTTAGATGGGACCTCAGTTTACTGTCTCATTTAAAGAGCAATACACTCAAGAGTGCAGCATCCCCTTATACTGCACTGTCAGCATCCTTTTACCTGGCATGGGAATAAATCCCACAGCCTTTTGCAACAAAGGTAATTGTGCTGCCTGTGTTACCACTATCACTGCTTTCAACCAATTATTTTAATTTAAAATGACAATTGGGCTTCTTAGTTATATGGAATTTTAGAGTCTTCTTACTCCTTCAGTATATACTATGTAATGAATACATTTTAGCTTTAATCATTATATCATTTTTACTTTCTGCAGGACCAGCTTGGTGACTTCTCCACTTGCACCCAATCAGCCCCATCTTCTGACAAAGTGACAGCCCTACCACCCCTTCCTTCTTTGCCTGGTAAACCAGTGTGTCCATTTGTTCCACAACAGCAAGAGTTGAGTGCTTGGGAGTAGGCAACTCTACTGGTTGATTTGAACAGCCTATCCCTCACATAAAGGCGCACCCACTCCCTCATAGCTGCTTTTTTATGCTCCACTAGGGCAACCTGCCACAATGACTCAGCCTCTGCATGTTTCCTAAGTTGAGTGCACATGCTCATGGACAGCCCATACTCAAAGGCCTATGCTCCATTGGTTCAATGCCTACTAATCCTAGTAAGTATCAAGCAGGTAGTAAGCTACAGTCAGTCTGCCTCTTCAAGGAAATGTAATCTAGCACTGGTACTCACTGCCATACTTCCTAGGCACACCTTTCAGGGGCATGTGCCACTAATTAAATTTGGGTCTACTAGGCAATAGCAAAGGCTTTATTCTGCAAAATTGGCAGCTGTCATACATTATCTTGGGAGTCAACCTATCAAGATGCAGATGATAACTTTCCTCTCATAAAATACCCCAACAATCAGGTGTCACAAGTTAACACTGAAGAGTGCCATTACATATGAAAAGGAACAGTTTTGTATATATATATATTTATATATATATATATATATATATATATATATATATATATATATATATATATATAGTTAGAACTACTCTGTGATAGTGCAGTCTCAGAGAAGGTACATATAGATAGCAGTGGAAGATGCAGTGTCATACCGGGTCATCACAGGCATCTTGACCAGCAGTATTTACTGACATTTTATGGCTGCTGATTTGAGAGACAATAATTTTATTTGAGATTTGCTGATTTGAGAGTTGTTTGTGTCTCAATAAGTCATCTTTGAAGGACTTCAACAAACATAAGGAGATTTGACAAACAGGATACAATGAGGTAAAAGTCAATGAATTAGCTCTAAGAATTATAGATTAAACTCAATATATTTAATTATCCTGTTTTGTGTTGACAAGTTATTCAACATATTATTAAGCAATGCACTGTGCACTTTTGAAGTATTTTTGCATGTATTGTAGTTAATTGTAATGTTTGACATATGACTCATGTTGTGGCTGCATAGAGTATTTTTATATTTCTACCTACATGGTGAATGAATAAACAAAAATAAAATAAAATGCTGCATTATTTTGCAAAAAATAAAATATAATAATGCAGAAGACAAGTCATAATAAATCTTTATCTTTTTTCTTCTGCTAAATATTCCCATATTTCCAATTCATTAATGCTATTAGTAAGTCCATTTCTCCATCATCTTTTTTCTTTGTTTTAGGCTGGCCACCTGATGTATTACTGTACATAAATTCCCTACTAAATGCTCTAAAGGCTTTGAACTAATGTCCTTCCTTACGTAAGATATAAAATTACACAACTGATATCATAACAAGCTGCAGTATATATAATCATCTTATTTCTACTGTAGCATCAGGCCTCATAACACCCCTGAGCATGCATTATTTACACTGTAGCACACACCATGTTGGGCATTATTGCTTGCTTAATTGACTCCCTGGACCAACCAGAAATAGTTGTGTTGTAAGGCTTTCCTGATCTTATAACAATCAACAATAGACAGTGTTCCTTAAACTAAAAAGCTACAACTGACGATGACTGATGACATAAAATTTTCCAGTGATAAATAGACTCTAGAAAGATATCTTCGATCACAACTCAAAATGGTGTCATGCTTAAGGAAATCACGTGCCCTTGAAGACTGTATTGAAACAATAATATGATTATTTTTCTATGGGTTTCCAAGTTAGGAGTTCATTAGCTGAATATGCTTTACCTGTCTCCTGTGTATATCCATTTCACTGTTTGAATTAATTTTCTCTGCTTTCTCAGTTGGGTTAGGGCTAAATAACACATTCAATACAGTTTTCCTGTTACTGCATAATGACGTTACTGTCAGGTAATGTAAGTCAGTTGGATCAATGAGGGCATGATGTTTTATATATTATCAGTACTGACTGCTACAAGGGGTAAAATGTTATAACCCATGGCCCAATTTTAGGGATTTTTAGGGAACACTTAATAACAAATACCTTTTAATCCAGAGTGAATCCTTCCAATATTTGTCTATGATTTGATGAAGGGCATGCATACATTAACATGTGTTGAGTACATATATACTTTACTATATAGTTACCAACATTGTATTTTCTTTCTTAGGAAATACTTAGGATTGATTTTCTGAGTAACAGGTATAGACTTATTTCTGTTAGAGCAGTTATAATTGGGATTTATTAATAATTCATACTGACAGGTAGTAAACTGGGAGAGAACAATGTTGCACAACTAATGGCTGTATGATGTAACAACCTGTAAGCAGGCAAGTGTAACTCCTCCTGGTTTATCATATGATACAAGTCAATTATGCTTATTTACCTATGGTGAGTTATTCTGAGGTATGAATAATACAAGCAGCTTGATGAACAGTCACACTGGAGATGTATACCTGTATCAGGTTGTAAATCACCACTGTGAAAGCAGTTCTTTGTAGTATTACTCATTATTCCCTTAAATAAAAAGACCACCCCACTGAAGATTTAAAGTAGACAAGAGCAGGGTTAATGGGGAGAACCAGCCCCCATCCCAGACTGCATCAATAAGAAATACTACAAAGTGATTTTTTTTACATAGCTCAGCAAGCCTGTGCCTCAGATCCTTCCATTACTAACATTTATAGAAATCACTTAATGAAATTCATTACTTGCTAGCACAAAATATTTCCTGGCTTCACTGATCCCTATGTGCAGTTATTGCTAAAGAGCAATATACTGTGGGTTAGGTTTAGTGCTTGAGACTCATAGACTTAGGACTGCTGTTTTTTTTCCAGTTTATTAACAAATAGTAATCTTTTCAAAGTCAAAAATGTAGCAAAACACCATTTCAGAAGGAGTGACTATCACATGCATAAGATCCAGTAAAAAATGAAACTCAGAAGAGAATATGTATATATATATATATATATATATATATATATATATATATATATATATATAAAACCCATAACATCTAATTTCATAACATTGAGACCAGAACATCTAAAGCCCATAACATTGAATTTTATAACATCTAACACTAGAAATCACATGAAAATAACATCCCATCCACATACAATGACATATAATGACACCAAACTACCAAACAGATGTTTTACTATTTTTCTGCAGGGGGGCTGGATACCGTTGGGTTAAGAAATTAACTTTTTCCACTGTAGTGCGATCTTGGAGTTGTTATATTTAATTTATGGGGGGAGGTGCTGGGGGGCTTGCCCCCCTGCAGAAATGCAGTAAAAAGTTTGTTTGGCAGTCTGGTGTCGATATATGTTATTTTCTTGTGATTTATAGTGTTAGATGTTATGAAATTCAATGTTATGGGTTTTAGATGTTTTGGGTTTTGGATGTCCAGGTCTCAGTGTTATGAAATTCAATGTTATGGGTTTTAGATGTTTCAAAGTAGACCCATATATATATATATATATATATATATATATATATATATATATATATATATATATATATATATATATATATATATATATATATATATATATGTATATATATATATATATATATATATATATATATATATATGTGTGTATATATATATATATATATATATATATATATGTATACATATACATACATAGACACACACATGCACAAACACATGCACACACACATACACACACTCACACACACACACACACACACACACACACACACACACACACACACACATATATATATATATATATATATATATATATATATATATATATATATATATATATATATATATATATATATATATATATATCTCTGGATCCACTTTTTAATTTTGAAAGCCAAAAATCTCGACTTTCAAAATATTAATCCCAGAAAGTTGAGATTTTAGAATCTCGAAACTAAAAAGTGGAACAAAAAATAAATAAATAAAACAAATAAAATAATGTTTTTGTAGTGGAGGCAAGCCCCACTGTGCCCCCACACACCTCTACTTAAATATACTAACTCCAAATTTGCACTACAGTGAAGAGAACGGTAATGCTCCTAATCTGTTTACTATTCTCTTCACTGTAGCGCAATCTCAGAGATGGTATATTTAAGTTGCAGGGGGTGAAGGAGCGCCGCCTCCCCCCTATGTGGGGGGTGCAGGAGGCTTGCCTCCCTGCAAAAACATTCTTTTAGTTGTTTTTTTTTTTTCCACTTTTTAATTTTAAGATTCCAAACTCTCAATGTTTTGAGTTCGGTATTTCAAAACTCGAGAATTTGGGGTTTCTAAATTAAAAAGTGGACCTATATATATATATATATATATATATATATATATATATATATATATATATATATATATATACATAAACACACACACATAAATATAGATTAGGGGTCGCCACAGCGGATCATCTGTTTCAATTTCTTCCTGTCCTCTGAATCTTGCTCTGTCACACCAACCACCTGCATGTTCTCTCTTACCACATCCATAAACTTTATCTTAGGCCTTCCTCTTTTCCTGTTACCTGGTAGCTTCATCCTTAGCATCTTTTTCCCAAAATACTCAGCATCCCTCCTCAGCACATGTCCAAACCAACGTAATCTTGCCTCTCTGGCTTTGGCTCCAAACCTTCCAACCTGGGCTGACCCTCTGATATACTTATTCGTAATCATGTCCACCCTCTTCACACACAGTGCAAATCTTAACATCTTTAACTCTGCCACACCCAGCTTTAAATCCTGTCTTTTTATCAAAGCCACTGTCTCCAACCTATATAACATAGCTGGTCTCACTACCCTCTTGTAGACCTTCCCTTTCACTCTTACTGGTACTTGTCTGTCAGAGATCACTCCTGACACTCTTCTCCACCCACTCCATCCTGCCTGTACTCTCTTCTTCACCTTTCTTCCACACTCACCCCACTACTCTGAACTATTGATCTCAAGTATTTAAACTCATCCACCTTCGCCACCTCTACTCCTTGTATCCTCACCATTCCTCTATCCTCCCTCTCATTCGCACACATATATTCTGTCTTAGTCCTGCTGACCTTCATTCCTCTTCTCTCTAGAGCATATCTCCATATATACACACACAAGGATCTAGGACTATTGAATGAAAGTTCAATAGTCTGAATCCACATTCACCGAACACACTTTAGCGAAAGTGCTTTTAACTGAAAAAATCACTTTTGCTAAAGTCCCCAAAATAAATACCAAAAAAAAAAAAATACATGACTAACATTTACGCAGGTGGGCAAGCCCCCCAAACGCCCACTACTTTTATATTCTCCCTCCGAAATTGCACTACAATGGGGAAAAGGGAATATTCCCTCATCCTCACTGCACTACGATCTCAGCAACAGCCATCCCCCCCTGATTTTCCCTATTTCTTATCATACTTTTGCGAAAGTGCTTTTTCGGTGAAAAGCACTTTCGCAAATGTATGATTGGCGGTTTTATTTTCGGTGAAACTGCCGTTTCGTGCATTAGTATAGATCCCATACACACACACACACACACACACACACACACACACACACACACACACACACACACACACACACACATCACTCTCTTTCTCTCTCTCTCTATATATATATATATATATATATATATATATATATATATATATATATATATATATATATATATATATATATATATGTATATATATATATATATATATATATATATATATATATATATATACTTTTATTCTGAGAGAGGAAACTAACATTTCACCAATGTTTAAATTCCATGGGCTATAAACTGAAGTTATGTATTTTGCTATTACATTGTGAATGCTGTCTTTAATAACATACTTCTAACATCACATCATGTACTAGAATTTAAAAATAACTGACATTATATTGATTTAGGCAACTGTAAACCATCATTAACTTTGCATTTCTAAGAAAAAATGCATGTCTGATTAAGAATTAATATACATATAGCTCCTCAATGTGTATCAGTAAATAAAATAATATACTTGGACCCTAATCCTGCTCAAAACAACTCAGCACAGCATCATGCAGAGGGAAAAAAAAACATCAGATCTTTCACGAGTCTTCCTTTCCGAAATGATTTCACTGGACTGTTATAAAAAATCCTATATTCTGTAGGCATTGTCAAGACATGGTTTCTTCTGTCTCTAAGATAATGGTTTCCCAAAAATGCCCAGCTTTAATGTTTCTGTGTTGTCCATATATCTCAATCTAATTACAGTCCTAGATGTGGGAAAATAAGGAGCATCTGCATCACAATGCCACTTGTCATTGAATGGGAATCACACAGATTGGTTTTAAAACAAACTGCTGAAGATGCAAATAATTTGCTTCATTTAGATTACATTTCTACATGATGTCCACATGCAACTTTACAAAAAAATAAGACCACTGAAGTTAACGAATAGTGTCCAAGAAATAAAATAATAACAGTAATATAAATCATATTATAGCTGGCATTAGCATTCTCATAAATATGGGCTGCTCTCCTTGTTTCATGGTTATGACAGACATAAAGCAGTCCACGTGCCACATACAAGCTGTTACATAACTATAAATATGTAAAAGATAATTAAATTATATCCATTTTTACTGCACTGGAAGGGTTATTTAAAATACCAGTGATGTGTGGTTTGACAGAAAACGGGCTCAGTTATTGAACTAAGAGATTATTGTGATGACTGGTTTTGTATCTGTAACCACTGAATGAATTCCATATTACATATAACCCATTGATTATACATTACAGACTTGTACTGCAGGTTGTGATATCCCATAAGTTATTTCCTTCTCTTGTATTACAGCACCGTTCAAACTACCTTTGAACACTGAAGGGAAATTAATCATTCTGCTGAAAAATGACAGGGTCAGAATAGTATGCCTTTACATTAATCTGAAGCATATCACAACAGATTATTCTTTCATGCAGACAACTGTCATCCGCTGACTTTGAATAAGTGCAATGTTATAGCTAGGGATTTTTCTATTTCTGCATATACCACAGAACCTTAACAGTGTTAAACTTAATTTAGATTTAAATACGTTACTTAAGCAAATTCTAATTTTGCTTCAGGCTTAGATGAAATGAACTGTTCATTTATTGGGTGAACAGAATGTCTTTCACTTAAAGGTGGAATTGTTGTCAATGTGTCAAAATCTCCTTGCATTTATTGTTATTGAAAACAGAAAAAATGCATGACATACCATACTGACATGCCAATTTGAATGTGAATATTAGTGTTGTTGAATACTTCTTAAAAGTATTCAGTTGTATTTATTACTGCTTGGTAGTAACCTGATTAAAGTGTAGCTATCATTCTAAGCCTTTTGGTTCAAACACTTGGGCTTCATACAGGCTGTTTTACATTAAGAATGTTTGTGGTCTGCACTGTTGTGGCAGGACAGGTAGCTTACATCTTTCTAAGTTGGGAACTGCTGATTGAAGGCTCAGTGCCTGTTATTCTAAAAGTGTATTAGTTCTGGTTTAAGCACTTGGGCTTCAGGCCAGTTATTTTACATTAAGAAGGTTTGTGGTCTGCACTCTTGTGGGAGGAGAGGCTGGACTCTGCCCTTCTGAGCTGGGAATTTCTGGTTAAAGGCATATAGTGCCTGCATATTTGAATTGCTTCTTATTGAAATTGGTGTGCCTTGTTTGCTGTAGCATAGACTAGATCCAGGCCTGCTGAATCTAGCTTTGTTTGTATAACTTGAGCACTAATCCAGGCCTTCTTTTTTGGAGAAGGTTCCCCTGCACCCCAGTGACAGGAGTGTGCAGTTAGAACTTGTCTGATTGAAGACTACAGGAACAGGGCTCAGTTTTGAGATTTTTTTACTGGTTAATTGGGTAATTTGTTTAAAAGGTTTTTTTGATTGCTTGTAGTCATCTAAAGCTGTTTTAAGTGTATTTTCTACTGTTTGTAGTCGTTTAAAGCTGTTTTAAGTGCATGTTTTACTGTTTTTGCCTTATCTTTAAAAAAAAAAAATCCTTGTTTAGCACCTTTCTATGCTAGTATAGTCTAGTTTTCAAGCTAGTGCTGAATTCAGGGCTGTGTTACAATTTTCTGAGTTGCCCATACATTACTTGGATAGAAGGAGGTTTCTCTGTTCACCTGTGAGAGAGGGAGTTTTGAGCAGCCATCTGTCCCTGGAGGAGTGGTTCCAACCCAGAAGTTAGTAGTTTATAGGCCATTTTGGGCTAATTTCTATCTCTTTCATTTCCCCTGATGTAAAAACCACATTTGCATGGTTTTGCACGTTTGGGCAGTGCTGGTTAGCTTGGGCTAAATTTATCCCGGCTCCAACAAGTCTCCTCTTCAGTTTTTCCCTTGAAAGTAATCTAACTCTCAACCTAAGCACTTAAAAAGCATCCTACAGTCCAGCACTTGCTCAGACCTAATAGCAAGCACTAATATACCCCGACACTTGATTGCCCAGCAGGGCAAGGCTCATTATTCACCTCTCACCAACCAAGCAGCTAAGCAGCTCACCCTACTATTCAGGCATGACCAAAGGGCAAGTTCAGGTATACTCTCCAGTCCAGCTGGTGAACCTGGGTATCCTGAGGCAATGTTACAACTGTCTCATGTACACAGACAACCCTCTCCTCCTACCACAAAACATTAACATATGCAAGAGATGCAATTATATAGCTAAATTGGAGGCTAAGCTTTCTTCACCCAAGACTGCAACAGGCAGTCATGAGGAGAAGGTTAACACTTGTACCACACCTCCAGCCTCATATAGACATACTAAACCAGCACTGGCAAAAAATACACATAAATACAGAAAATCATACTCGGAGGCTCTAAATAAAAACCTGCAAAAGCATCAGAGACCTTCAAAGCAGACACCCAAAAAACTTTCACCTCCCTTCACAAACCAGACAACACATAAAACACAAAATTAGTGTGCCGCACAATCACAGCCCTTAAGGTGAAATAACATACCTAACACACTAGTAATAGGCAACTCTATAGTCAGGCACACTGACATCCCAATTACTAGGCTGGACGAGGAGAAGGTTACTGTTAGCTGCCTGTCGGGAGCCAGAATCCGCCATATAACACAAGCACTCAGGTCACTCCAGAACAAGTACAAATATGACTCTGACATTGTTCATGTTGGTGTGAAGGACCTGAGACATGCCTCCCTGGACTACATGAAAAGAGACATGGAAGAGGTCTCTGATCATGTAGCCCAGGCGGGTATGACCCTGACCCTGAGTATCATCCTGCCCTCACCAAGAATGATACCGCAGTATAAAAAAAAATGATCAATTTCAACAATTGGCTAAGCTTCTGGTGTCATTCAAAGGGGATCCAATGTCTGTCAGCCTGGGACAACATGCTCGACAAGCCTCGTTGCTTCACAAGAGACAGTTTGCCCCTGTCACCCCTAGGCTTTCGAATACTGATCAAGGCTCTTGCTGCCCCCATAGTGCCTTTTTTAGGCAAGGCTCAAAAGTCAAACCCACCTCCGTAAACAGCACAAATAAAAAAAATGAGGGTTATGCTACTCAATGCCAGGAGTTTAAATCTCAAAATGCACGTGCTCAAAGCACTCCTCAGTATGGAGAACGTTGACATCTGTGCAGTAACTGAAACCTGGTTCAAGGTTCCACAGAGCAACCCAGCACTACCGGGCTACAACTCATACCACATATTTCAACCAGAGAACATGGACTGAAACACAAAAGGAGGGGGTGTATCCATATTCATAAAAGATACCTACACCTCCAGGTTAGTGGTGCAGCATGATACCTCTGAGATAATCCATGTGTAACTAACATCAGGCAAATCTGCAATGCAAATTGTGGCCTGCTACAGATCACCCTCCATGACCCAGGACCACCATGCCGCCCTTCTGGAGACACTGGAAAACATGAAGGTCCTATCGAGCACCCTGATATTGGGTGATTTCAATTACCCTACCGTTAACTGGGAAAACTACTCAAGTACAAACTCCAAGGTCCAGCGCTTCCTGGAATTTATCAACTCAAATTCCCTGGATCAGCTGGTAAAATCCCCTACCAGAAGTGAAAACATATTGGACCTGGTCATCACCAACATGGGCGACAGGTGTTCCACACCAGAGGTCAACCCGTCACTGGTTAGATCAAACCATAAACTAATCACTCTGGATGTCCACACCACACCACCGCCTCCAACCAAGGAAACCACAGTGAAAAACTTTTCTATAGTAAACTTCATTTTACTTAAGACAGAGGTGGTAAGTTTCACAGCCCCCATGCTAAAGGATAACAGTGTCCAAGATGCAGGAACCTTTACAAATGCACTCTATGAGCACAAACAAAGATGCATGGGTTGTGCCATCCCTAGCAAAACCAAGACTCACTCCCTTAAGAGAAGGAAACCAGCCTGGTGGACCCTTGCCATAAACAGGCTATACAATAGAAGGAGGAAACTAGTTCAGAAAAAAAGCAAATCCCAAGAAGGAAAGACATCCCTGATCAGTATCAGTAAGAAACTAAGGTCTCTCATAAAATCCTCCAAAGCTAACTTCGAAAGAAAAATAGCCAAGGATTCGAAAGATGACCACAAAGCCTTCTTTAGCTATGTCAAGAATCTAAGTGGCAACTCGCAGATATGCTCTGAGCTAGTGCAAAATTGCACAAAATATACTGAACCCACTGATATTGCCAACATCCTGACAGATAGATTCAGTGCAAACTTCACCCCCTCTCACCCCTAAAAGGGCCCACAACAATAAAGGAAAAGTGTAGTGTCCCGGAAATCACAGATGCACAGGTGAAAACAGCCCTTTCAAAAGCCAAAAGCACAGCTTCAGTTGGGCCAGATGGTGTCCCAGGCTGCATCTTGCATGAACTTCAGAACAAACTAACCCCCACCTAAACACACTGTTCAACCTCAGCCACTCCACAGGCTACATGCCCATAGAATGGCACACAGCAACGGTTATTCCACTCCACAAAGAAGGGGCCACAACTGACCCTGGTAACTATCGCTCCATAAGCCTGACTAGCCTGGTCTGCAAGGCTATGGAGCAGATCATCATGGAACTCATTACAAAGACATTGGGAACCTCCAAACACTTGACCCGACCCAGTTTCGCTTTGCTAAGGGCAGATCATGCCTACTAAACCTGGTTGACTTCTTAGAGACAGTCACCAAGGCCATTGATGAGGGGAAGGTAGTTCACACAGCCTACCTAGACCTCGTCAAGGCTTTTGATACCATTCAACACTCGGGAATTATAGAAAAACTCACCAGACTGAACATAAACCCCTATGTCATGAGATAGGTTGCCAACTGGCTTACAGACAGAACTCACACAGTAAGAATAGTGGGCTCCAGGTCCGACTCTAAACCAGTCACAAGTGGTGTCCCACAAGACTTGGTCCTGGGACCCCAACTGTTCAGTATATACTTCTCAGAAGTACAGGCAAACAAAGGAGGACTATGGCTAAACAAGTTCACCGATGACTGCAAACTGGAAGCCATAATTGACTCTCCGGCTGACATGGACATTCTCCTAAAGGGCTTACTGAGATGGACACCTGGTGTCAAAGTCATGGTCTCAAGCTAATTGCCAAAATATGCATAGTCATCCCGTTTTGGAAAAACAAAACACACAAGAATTACCACATAGGTGGCAGCCCCATTAATACAGAAGAGGTAATAAGAGATCTGGGGACCCAGGTAGATAGTGATCTCTCCTTTGACAATCATATTGCCAAAGTATTTAGAAAATCCTTCTATGTAGCCCATCTAATTACTAAAGGGTTTGCATCTAGAAATAAAGAGGTTATAGTGCCCCTCTACTCGTCACTCATCAGGCCCATCATAGAGTACAGTGCCCCATTTGGGATGTACCTCACAAGACACTTCCAACAGCTGGAAAGACCACAAAAGTACCTCACCAAGAGGATTACTGGCCTCAAACATATGTCCTATGCAGCCCGACTGGAAAAACTCCAGCTGTACTCAGTAGTGTATTGCTTACTCAGAGGTGATCTCTGCCTGACTTACAAAGCCATGTCCATCTCAGAATTGATGGACATGCTACACCTAAAGAAATCCAAGTCACTGCAAGCCACTCATTCTAGTGAGCTAAACCTCACAACAACAATGAATAGAACATGCTGGAGGGATAGATTCCTGTCACAGAGACTCCCCATGCTTTGGAACAAAATTCGTAACTACATTAGGCAGAGCCCCTCACTAACCTCTTCAAGAGAAACCCTGACAAGTGGATGGGTAACAGAAAATATACCCCTGGCATCACTTCATTGGCTCTTCTTGACAGAGGCTCAGTTAATTAATCAATGGGCAGCGGAAGCTGTCACACTCTGACTAGGCTTATAAAATGCCCTTGGGCAGATAGCCTTGTACCTACCTATGAACCTATGAACCTATGTAGTAAAAAATATTCTACTATTCAGTTAACAGCTGCAGTGCATCAGAAATGCTTGCCAATCCCTACAAAAATATTGTAATTAGAGTTAATTTCAATGCTTATTCGAAAAAAGCACACCCATAGTGCATTGACGAAAGCTGCAACATCATTAATGTGAAACATCTAATATATGTTCTTAAACAGAGGAAAGCTTTCACATTTTTTTGTATTACAGAGACTTGTAAATTGTGGCTAACTTTGGCAGAAATTTATCTTCTGCTGTGTAACAATTACTGATATAAACTGAGTACTTATATGAGAATGCCTGACTTGAGAGATATTCTCCTCAGATAAGACTGCAAATTGAGCAATTGTTCATGAAAACTGAGAACAAGTACACCAAATGTGCATATACATACTTAACATGCATACATATACATGCACATGTGTGTAAGTGTGTCCACACACACACACACACACACACACACACACACACACACACACACACACACGCACACATACACACACACTTACACATGGCTAACCTACTAGCAGAAAAATTCTAAATAGATGAGGTTTCAGTTCATTGATTTTATTACCACTAATGTTGCAGTCCCCAGTCCCTGATTGCTGTTCTCCTTGGAAAATCACTGTCAGTGCAATTTCAGTTTGAGTGATGCCAGTGATAAAACTGTATACATATATATATATATATATATATATATATATAGATAGATAGAGGGAGAGATGGAGAGAGATTTAGCTATCGATATATAAATAATATTATTGCAATGAGGTGTAATAGTTTTCAAAATAAAAAACTTAAGCCACAGGAAAAATTGGCACTTCTTTAGTATATATATATATATATATATATATATATATATATATATATATATATATATCAATCAATCTATCTATATATATATATATATATATATATATATATATATATATATAGACACACACACACACACACACACACACACACACACACACACACACACACACACACACACACACACACACACACACACACCACACACACACACACACACACACACACACACACACACATGTACCTCAGGATTCAGTAAACTACATATAGGCCATATAGGCTCTGAGTAGATCCTACACAGAGTGTATCCATGTACACAATCGCAATCACTACTTGGCAGCATGGAATGCATATTAATAAGGCACAACATGTTTAAACAAGGTTTTGTGGTACACACCAGTGCATCTGGCCAAAAAACCTCTGTGAATGCAGATAGCACTTCTGTCTACTCAACAATGCAACTTTTTGCAAAATGTCCAGATGTTTGTCTCATATATGTGGCCTGTTACTTATAAAACTCACATGTTTTCTGGCAAATCATTGCAATTCTATCAACTATCTAAGTTTGTAAGCGCAATATGTAAACATTGTCTCAATAGCTTGGCTTTTGTCCCCCCATTATTTTTGGCTTGGTCAAGATGTCTTACTTTAATAGGTTGAGAGCTATGTACGTCTGTGCAAGTTTGCTACCTGCAACATGTTGATTACAAGGCACTTTCTTCTACCTTGTTCAATATATATTAGAATTATTCTTAATTAATACTCTGTTGTACTGTTCTCTCTATTTTTCCCCACTTTTGCATGATGCACTGCTCATTTGCATGACTGGACCACCCATGTATCAGACATGACCGAGACATCCACAAATGGAAACTGGATGCATTCAGTTAATAGTGCTGCGCATCGTGAAAACCCAGTAAGAGAGGTTGTGCTATACTAATACTGTGAAGTTAACAATGAATACTAATATTGGGGATTTCATGCAACTATTACTGTGGCAACAGATGTTAAGTGGTGGACTGGAATCCAGATGACCCTGGGTTCTAGTACAGTGTAACATTTCTTATATTGTTTTGACATTACAGCTTATACAAATAAAGTGCTACACAGAAAAACGCTGCCTTGCCATCCTTGTGGTAAAAGCTGTACATTAAGGACACGTCTATATCATGTTATCGAAATCTTACTACATCGAATCACTAAAGGTCGACCTCTAGTGATCGATGTAGTAAAACATCGAATAACATTTAAAAAAAAAAAACAAAAATAAAAACTAACTGAGCAGGGGGCAAACCCCTGCACCCCATATGGGGCTGCGCCCCCACTTAAATATTCCAACTCCGAGACTGCACTACATTGAGGTAAATGGAAATCTCCCCCTACAGAGATTTCCATTTACCTGCATGATGTTCTGCGCTTTTGATGTGCTGCCGGCAATATCAGCTTCGATATTGTCGGCTTTCGACATCGTGAAGTAGACCCGTTTAGGACTATTGTACACATGGTCCTGGGTTCAAATGCTGTGTTTTCCATATCCATATTATGCTTGTTCCATGGCAAATTATATTTACTTCCACTTATAATACCTGACATAGTTTTGCTAACATGACAAAATGTTGATGAATGTATAGTTTTGCTGTTCCAGTTGAATAAAAGATTTGCCCAAGTGGCTGGATATGAAATAAGCTTGGAATTGCATTGCTTGAGAGTGTGCACTGTCTACTGTTTGATACATTTAAAAGCTGCACTCCACTTATGATAGCGCAAACAAATGCACTTGTTTTACCATGTTTGTGCGATGGTAAGCAGAGTGCAGCTTTTTCAAATGTATCAAAATGCAGACAGTGCATACTCTCAATAAACACAATTGGTGGGTAAAAATGCTATTTCAAGAAGAACTGGTGGAAAATGCACATTAGACATTGAGCTTGATCTTGTGCAGAAATGGCTGGTATCATTGGAGAGGGTGTTCACTTCCAGGCACAACTTTGGGGTGTTCAGGAGTCCAAGGTCTTTGTTGGGCTCCTGGTTAAGGATCATGGCCCTACCTCCTGCGGGGAAACTATACAGGCTCTTAGTACAAATCTGAAGCCTGGTCTAGATTAGCAAGGGCTTTGTACAATGCGACTAGTATCACACGCACTAGGGAACAATGTTGTCACAATTTTGATGATTTCTGAAGGAGGAAACTGAATACCCTTGATCACTGGACTTCAGGCAGGGTTCACCCCACATATGTGTAATTATTCATTGCATTTAGTAATCATAAATATAAAAGCTGAATAAGGTAAGAGCTGGTATTTTTGAAGCTTTTTTCTTTTTTTTTCTTTCCGCAACTGCAGAAGAGAGGCCCTCATGTGAAGTCCATTGGCAGGTGACTGGCCAGGATGAAAGAAGCGTGTGGTATGCAAGCATAACTATATAAAGTACTGTTCTTGTAGCCTTAACTATTAAAGATGGATTAGGTATTATATTATACACTGGTGTAAAACTGGGAATGTATATCTGAAGTGTAAAAGCAAGTATGTATGCATTGCTCTGTAGCAAAGCTCTCAAATGTCCATACTTTTGTTGAATATCAGATTTACGACTCACTGCTTTGGTCTGTTCATAGTAAGATTTATGGTTATATGGCAAATAATTAATATTGCAGTCACTAAATAATGAGTGTCAAAATGTATGTCAACACCAATCCTATGCAACTTTCCATGTGTGTAAGAGCAATATTTAAAATGTGTTCCTATTTATGGTCATTGTACTTCCATTATTTTATGATCTGTACAGATATCCTGCTCTAAAAAGTTGGCAGGTATGGTCTATAGCACAAAGCAAAAGTTGCACATTCTCATGTAACAGTAACCATGAATCTATAAAGTATAAAAGGAAAGAGTGCTTGCATTATGCTCTATTCCAAAGAAGAAGTACAGTATTAAAGTAGTCACTGGTCACAGGTTCAAATACCACACTCCTGAAATATAAAACTCACTTGTTTAAAATAGTGTTTTAGGTTTTCATCAATAAAAATACAGTGCTGTTATGTATTCATCATGATAACATTTTAAGTTCAGTCCTCTATACTTGTGGCTTGAATGGCCTGTGTCAAGTGTAATCACTGTACATGGAACATGCATATGTGCAATATATGCATCCATGAATGATTGCTGGATGTGATATGATCTGTAATATAGTGTGTATGTGTTAGGAACATGATAGTAGTCAAAGTAATAAAGGAATTTCTTAGCAGTTGGTAGTGTTAAAAGAAAAACATAACAGAATATAGTAAATTAGTTGGAGAATCCTTTCTATGTTATCTGTGAAGTTACTAATGTTCTCTTTTTTATTCTCTCACCCCATAGGTTCATAAGTAGGTTCTAGGCTATTGGCCCAAGGGCCTAAGTAAGCCTAGCCAACAAGGCTCCCTGGCTTACGCCACCCAAGAAAGTTATTTCCTGTGCCCCTGTTGAGCAGAGCCACAGAAGTGATCCCTGGGGTGTATTTCCTATTTCCCATCCACTTATCAAGATTTTTCTTGAACAGTGCTAATGAGGAACTTTGCTTGACACAGATGGGTAGCTTATTCCATTGTATGGGAAGTCTCTGGGACAGGAATCTATCCCTCCAGCATGTCCTGTTTATTGTGGTGACAAGGTTTATGTCCCTGGAGTGTGTAACTTGGAGAGATTGGGATTTCTTTAGGTGTAGCATGTCCAACAGCTCTTGATTTGACATAGCTTTATATGTTAGGCAGAGATCACCTCGGAGTAGGCGATACGCTATGGAGTTAAGCTGGAGTTTTTTTAGATGGTCAGTGTGGGACATCTGTTTGAGGCCAGTAATTCTCTTTGTGAGGTAGTTCTGTGACCTTTCCAACTGCTGCAGATGCCTTGTGAGGTACATTCCAAAAGGGGCATTGTACTGTATAATGGGTCTATTGAGTGTTGAGTAGAGGGGAACAATGACCTCTTTTTTCCTATATGAGAACCCTTTTGTGATGAGGTGTGCCACGTAGAAGGATTTCCTGACTACTGTGGCAATGTGATTATCAAAGGAGAGACTACTGTCCACCTTGATCCCCAGGTCTCTTATCACACATTCAGTATTAAGTAGACTGCTGCCTGTGTGGTAGTTCATGGGTACAGAGTTTTTACCAAAGAGGATGACAATGCACTTTTTGGCATTGAGCTTGAGGCCATGGCTCTGACACCAGGCATCTGTCTCAGTGAGGCCCTTTTGTAGGATGTCCACATCATTTGGGGACTACTCTATGGCTCCTAGATTGCAGTCATCTACAAACTTCATTAACCAAAGGCCTTCTGTGTTAGCCTGTACTTCAAAGAAGTAGATACCAAACAGGAGAGTACCCAGGACTGAACCCTGTGGTACTCCACTTGTCACTAGTTTGAAGTCAGATTTGGCATCTGCAACTTTTAAAGTATGGATTCTGTCAGTGAGCCAATTGGCAACCCATCTTGTGACATTGGGATTTATACCTAATTTAGTGAGTTTACCTATAATTCCAGAATGGGGGATGGTGTCAAAAGCCTTGGCAAGGTCAAGATAGGCTGTGTGAACCACCTTACCCTCATCTACAGCTTTGGTGACTGCCTCAAAGAAGTCAATCAGGTTCAGGAGGCATGATCTGCCTTTCACAAACCTGAACTGGGTGGGGTCCAGAGTTTGGAGGTTCGCAATGTCTTTGTTTATGAGTTCCATGATGATATGTTCCATGGCCTTACAGATCAGGCTCATCAGGCTAATAGGGCAATAGTTCCAGGGATCAGTGGTGGCTCCCCCTTTGTGGCGTGGGATAACTGTTTCTGTGCGCCATTCAGTGGGCACAAAGCTTGATGTGAGACTATGACTGAACATGGTGCTTAGGTGGGGAGCCAGTTCATTCTAAAGTTCATGTAAAACGAAGCCTGGGATGTTGTCTGGTCCCATGGATGCTGTGTTTTTGGCTTTAGAGAGTGCAGATTTTACCTGTGTAGTTGTGATTAAAGGGACTCTGCATTCTTCCTGTATAAATATGGACCCTTTATGGGGTGAGAGGGGGGTAAAGTTAGCACTGAACCTATCTGCCAGGATGTTGGCAATATCATTTGGTTCTGTAATTTTCATGGCGTTGTGCTGTAACTCAGATCAGATCTGGGTGTTGCCATTTTGATTCTTGACATAGCTATAGAATCCTTTGTGGTTGTCCCTAGAATCAGTGGCAATTTTGTTTTCATAGCTAGCTTTGGAGGATCTTATAAGGGATCTCAGCTTCTTACTGAGGCTGACCAGGGAACTCCTCCACTCATGGGATTTTACTCTCTTTTGCAACAGTTTCTTCCTTCTGTAGTAGAATTTGTTTCTGGCAGTGGACCACCAGATTGGCTTCCTTTTTCTGGAGGATACCATCTTGGTTCTGTTTGGGATATCACGATCCATGCACTAGTGTAAGTGCTTATAGAGTGCATCTGTGTAGGATTCAACAGTCATAACTGTATTGTCCATCTGCACGGGTGTCATGAAGTTCACCACTTCTGTCTTAAGAAGCATGAAGTTGACTTTGGAGAATTTTTTTACCGTGATTTCCTTAATGGGGGGTGGGGGTGGGTTGTGGATATCTAGGGTGATTAGCTTATGGTCGGATCTGATCAATGAGGAGTTGACTTCAGGTGGGAATACCGGTCACTCATGTTGGTAATGATTAGGTCTAGGATATTGTTGACCCTGATGGGGGTGTGGGTAAGTTTATCCAGGGCATTGGAATTTATGAATTCCAGAAAGTGTTGAGTAAAGGATTTGGCACATTTTTATTTATTTATTTATTTTACATTTGTTAACTGGGCTAGTCTAGCTGGATACATGTCCATTTTCAGTAGAGGCCCGGGGAGAAAAGCTCCAAGAAAGACATAAAAAGAGATATAAAAGTCATAATAGATCCAATTAAAAAAAATACAAAAAGTCATAACAGATCAAATTAGAAGATACAATTGTAAAAAAGCATAAAAATGTTTTTTTTTTTATTTGTATTCAAATGCAATAGTCAGTGAGGATAACATTAGCAGTAAGCATCAATGAGTGATGTGCAAGAGATGGTCAATATGCAGTATATACATAAATTTTATTAGCAATGTTATAGTATTTTGTTGCTCTAGGGTAGTATTATGAGTTTCACAGTAATTATTAGTTTAAAAGGAAGGAAGTTAGTCAGGGTTAGTACAGGTGCATAGCCAGTGTGTCTTAAGAAATAGCTTTAGTTTCTTCTTAAAGAGTGAAAGAGAAATTTGAGTTGTAAGTTCATTAGGTAGTAAATTCCATAGTTTTCCTACAGAGTTAGAGTACAGGGAGTCTTCACATTTAATGGTGGGGTAGTTGAAACTGCCCATTATTTGGGTGTTTGGTTGAACCCTAATATTTTCCAGTATATCAAGAAAAGAGGAGTGGGAATCCTGGGGCATGGTGGGGGATCTGTAGCAAGCTACAATTTGGATTGCAGTTTTGCCCAGAGTTAGTTGCACTTGAATAACCTTGGATGCATTATGCTGTGAAACTAGACTGAAGATGTGGATATCCTTAATGAATATGGACACATCTCTACCTTTGGTGTTCCAGTCCAGGTTAGGTGGCTGAAAAATGTGGTATGAGTTATATCCTGGTAATGCAGGAGTGCTCTCTGGAGCCTTGAACCAGGTCTCAGTCACTGCACAGATATCAATGTTCTTCATTTTAAGGAGTGCCTCGAGGGAGTGCATTTTGAGATTTAGATTTCTAGCACTGGGTAGCATTACCCTCAGTTTTTCTTGCCTGTTTCTGTTACATGCCTTCACTTCATTATTTTTTTATGGATTTCTTATTTTTGCTAATACTTTTGTTATTACTTTTATTATTATTTTTTATTTTATTACTATATTATTATTTATATTATTTATATAATTAATAATTATTATTATATTTTATTTCTTATGTTTTGAATATCTATAATTTTATATTGGCTTGTTAAATAGTTTTTATTTGTTAATTATTATAATTGTGTTTGTAATTACATTATTTAATATTTTTATAATAATTTATTCTATTACTGTTTTTTTTAATTTTATTATTTGCATTATTTGGGGGGGTTATGTTTTATTTCATTATTGTATTTTAATTTTATTTATATGATTACTACAGCACAGCAGAGTATGCTGGTTCCTCATGGTCTGCCTACACTTGCTCCACCGGCTGAAGCACCGACCTCTGGGCTACAGCCTGGAGGTACCTTCCTGCTGCCTCACTCTACCTGGACCCTTAAGAAAAAGGGCACCTGTCCCCTCAAAAATGTATCATCCCATACATAGCTCTCCATTTTGCACACATGTCTACTTGACACACTTACTTTGGTCCAATTGGTGTCACAACACAATTATATTGTTGTCACCTTTCTCCCTGGAGGTGACAGTCCAAAATCAGCTTAGATTGTATACATGTACTCAGTTGCCACTGATAAAAAAATGGATAGCTATGGTTCTTACCTACACCCTTCCTGCACATTCCTGCCTTCCTTTCACTTAGGTTTCTCCCATTGCTTGCTCCCCATTGACAACTGCCCCATCTGCCAAAATTCTCTACTTTTTTAATGAGTGAGTGGAATGCTGGGGAAGGGACATAGGCATGTCTGGGGCAGGCACATTGGGAAGCTGAGGAAGTATTTGCAGGCAGACAAGATATACAACACAACAGACAGAGTTGGTGAAGGACACAAGAGGGGAATGAACAGCATGGTTGGAGTGAAGGTGGGAAGATCACAAGTTTCTGTATGTCAAGTTTGGTGACAATGAGAACTGAGTCCTCACCCACTGGACTGTCATCACTGTCACCTCACTGAGCTGATGGATGCAGTGTCTGATGTCTGTGTTTCCTTGTGTAATTTAGGATGATGATGGAGAGCAGTGCCTCCACTTGGCATGGGTAGGCATCAATTGTATGGAGCACAATACCTGGTAGTTCAGCTCGGGTGACAAAATCACCCCTCTGCCTCTGCTGCCAGATGGAATGACAGGGCTATCCTTTGAGGCAGAACTACCTGAGGGCCCGGGTAGGGAAATGGCAGCAGATGGAATGCTGCCAGGCTGCAACCCAGAAATGCTGGACCTTGGTTTTTCAGCCGGTGGAGTGAGTGTATCAGATCACGGGGAACAGGCCTACCTTGCTGTGTTGTAGTAATTACATACATAAAATTAAAATTCAATAATGAAATAAAACCTAAGCAAAAAAAAAATGAAAGTAATAAAAATTAAATAAATTAAACATTAATATGATACATTATTATAAAAATAATAAATAATATAATTACAAACAAAATGATAAATAAGAAATTAAAATGTATTTAACAGCAAAGCAATGCAAAATTATACATACTAAAAAAAATTGCAAGTACGAAAAACAATAATAATAATAGTAAACATGATTATATAAATAATAATAAAAAATAAAAATAATAAAAAAATAAGAAGTCCATAAAACAAACAAACAAAGAAAATGAGTGGGGTGAGAGAAGAAAAGGAGAACAGTAGTAACTTCACAGATATACAAAACTTTGTACAATTAATTTACTCCATTCTGTAACATTTTACTTTTAACACTACCAACTGTTTAGAAATTTCTTTATTACTGTGAATCCTAACATGTTCCTAACACATGCACACTATAGTACAGATCATATTGCATCCAGCAATCATTCATGGCTGCATATATTGCACATATGCATGTTCCATGTACACTGATTACACTTGACACAGGCCATTCAAGTCACAGGTATAGAGATCTGAACTTAAAATGCTATCATGATGAATATGTAACATCACTGCATTTGCATTGATGAAAAACTAAAACACTATTCTAAACAACTGAGTTTTATATTTCAGGAGTGTGGTATTTGAATCTATGATCATTGACTACTTTAATACTGTACTTTTTCTTTGGAATACAGCATAATGCAAGCACTCTCCTTTTATGCCTAATAGATTCATGCTCGCTGTTGTCTGAGAATGTGCAACTGTTGCTTTGTGCACAGACCATACCTCTCAACCTTTTAAAGCAGGATATCTGCACAAATCATAAAATAATGGGGGTACAATGACCCATAAATAGGAACATATTTTAAATATTGCTCTTCACACATGGAAAATTGCATAGGATGTGTGTTGACACAGATCTTGACACTTTTGCGTGTCCCTATTATAATACTCTTCAGCAGGCTATTGCTGTTCCTGATTATAGGTCTTAGATTATATTGCAATATTGATGTCAACTTAAACAGTATTGTATAGTTGGGAAGTGTGGTTTTTGAACTAACAACCCCTGTCTACCCTGTAATATTAGACTGTTGTTTCAACCTACAGATTCATGCATGCATATGTTTCCTTTACAACTGACAAATGCATACTCAATGTGATATAAATGTTTAATACAATAAAGCTGCATTTACTCTTAATGACAGTATTATTTTAATGCATGTATACCACTTGCATCTCTCATCCATGCCAGTCTTGCTTCATAAGTTCACAGATTCAGTAATTTATCAGCATCAGCTGTGGAGAAAGCAGAACACAACCGAACACCATTAAGAACACAATCCTGAACAAATGCAGTTGCTAAGTTTACAAGTAATACCTGTAAGTGATACTTACACATCCATGGAGTGCTGCCAGTATGACATTCATCACTGCAATGGTCAAGAGTATCCTCTTCCTCATCCTGAGGCTTTGGTATTGATTAATACACTGTTCACCAGTGCAGGGGTACTGGTAGCACTGGACAAATCCTGGGCCAAACTATTCCATGCATCTGATTTGTAATTGGATCCATGATAGCAGTTCTGTAACAGCTGTGGACCATACTCATTCACCATGAATCCACAAACACGTTGGACTCCTGCACACCTGACCTTTCAGACCTAAATCTCTAAACCTCTCCATGAACACCAGCCATGTCTAATATAGATGAAGACCAATTTATAATGGTGTTTCCCACCAATTCCTGTTATGACAGATACTGAGACCATGCACTTTTGCTTTTACAATATTTGAAAATGGTACATGTTGCTTACTATTGTGTGCTTGCTCAATAGTAATCAATATGCACCATTTTTAAATATTGCAAAATCCAAAAGTGCATGGTCTCAGTATCTGTCATAACTGGAATTGGAACATATTTGTGCAATGCTAACCAATAAGGAGATGTTAACCAATGCAGATAGTAATACATAATTACATAAATGCCACGATATTAGTATGTTAGCCATCAGGAAAATAATTCTGGTAAAACGAATACTAGGTCAACTGCTACAATTGAGGATGACTATAATGTGAAGTGTGACAACATTAAAAAAGACAGATGTCTTCTGTAATAGACCCCTGAACCTTATCTGTGGTAGTCCTACACTCCCAGCTGTTGCCAGAAGAAGAATGAAAAAATAAATATCTATGTTTAGTCTCATTGCTATCTAATGCAAGGTCGCATTACTAAAATGCAGACTGCAGTCCTTGCATTCAAACCGAGGAGCATGTGGATTTCAGCCTGACAGTTAACATCTGAAGCCACAGGAGAAATTACATGACTATTTCCTAGATTAGTATTCATCCTGAGGTTCACACTGTTAATTTCAGTGCAACAGAGCTTAATGGATTTGGCCATATTTACTTATATTAATAGTATACATCCTGTGTCTATTTTTAGAATCTGGGTCCTGTCTGCTACCTGGGTGGTCAAATCATGCAGTTCATTTACTGCCACCGTGATGCAAATCAGCTGAGCATAGCTGAAGCCATTTGTGCTAAGTGTAGCACTGCACAAATGATGGCCCAAAAATTTAAGAGAAAAAAAAACAAGTAATAGGCAGAAACAGAAATCAATGCATGACCTACACAGTACAATATGTTACTACTCATAAAATATGCCTACATAGATCTATAATCCAATTCACCAGCTAATGCACATTCAGAACATAGAATGGGTGCTTTAACCCTGTTTTTCACACATTCATCTTTGTAGCAAACAGCAACATTCCACTCTCCTTTATGGACACACACACTATTGAATGTAGTAATAATAGAACCCCTACCTATCTAAATACAGAGATACAGAACACAGTACTTAATGCATGTACCATGACACAAGTCTAATTGTAACAGAACTGCAGGTGGGATTATAGTAGATGACATCAGCAGGTCATGTAGGGAATAAGAGGTTGGAGGCCTGCTTAAAATGGCTATTTGTGCAAGCACCAAAACACTGCAAAACAATGCCATTAGAGAAGTCATTTTGGGATACACACTTCCACTCTCCATTATGGACCCACACACACACACACACACACACACACACACACACACACACACACACACACACACACACACACACACACACACACACACACACACACACACACACACACACACACACACACACACACACACATGCAGTTGACTGCAGTGAAAATATAACTTCTACCTATCTAACTACAAACAATATAGAACATAGTACTTAATGCATGTGCGATGGCACAAGTCTGATTTTAGCAGGACTGCAGGTGGTTTTATAGGAGATTACATCAGCAGGCCATGTAGGGGATAAGAGGTTGGATGTCTGCTTGACATGGATGTTTGTGCAAGCACCAAAACACTGCAAAACCATGCCATTAGAATAGTCAATTTGTGATACAAACTTCCACTCTCCTTTATGGACGGACACACACACACACACACACACACACACACACACACTTGACTGCAGTGAAAATAGAACCTCTACCTAAGTACAAACACTACAGAACATAGTACTTAATGCATGTGCCATGGCACAAGTCTGATTTTAACAGGACTGCAGGTGGTCTTATAGGAGATGACATCAGCAGGCCATGTGGTGATAAGAGGTTGGATGTCTGCTTGACATGGATGCTTGTGCAAGCACCAAAACACTGCAAAACCATGCCATTAGAGAAGTCAGTTTGGAATACACACTTCCACTCACCTTTATAGACGCATGCACACACACACACACACACACACACACACACACACACACACACACACACACACACACACACACACACACACACACACAGACACACACACACAGTCTACTGCAGTGAGAAACAACCCCCTACCTAAGTACACAGACTATAGAGTACAGAACTTAATGCAAGTTCCACAGCACAAGTCTGCTATATGTAAGACTCCAGGTGAACTTATAGTAGATGACATCAGCAAGCCATGTGAAGACAAACAGCTTGGGAGGCCTGCATAGGCACATTGCTCCTTAGTGTCATCTGAAGTTTGCAGCATAACAGTAGTATACTGTTTAGAAGCCTAGCTGTGTATCAACACAAGACCCCTTACTGAGCATATCTGGCTGTTTGAGTTTGGCAGTGCAAGCTTGTGATCAGCACTAAATGGCCTTGTCCATGAGTGAGCACACAACGTTACATATTATACCTTGTTTTGTGTTTGATATACCTGTTGTAAAATTAAGGGGACCCCAAGGTTGTACGATTGTTGGTGTGGATGGTGGTGGGGAAACTAATGGATTGATATTAAATTTATGTATATATAGTTATATTGCAATCTCAGTTTGCAAGGTTTCCACATGTAGTTTTAGGTCAGACAAAGCATCTGGGAGATATAGAACAATAAGAAGACAGCTCCATGTTTGCAATGCAATAGTTAGCCATAGCACAAATGCAATGCTTTGTGTGCTAAGTATATGCCTGCTCATTTGCCTCTATTACCTGTTTGTGTATGGGTCAGCAGTGTGCAAATACAAATTGCACTGCTAACATCTGAGACTTCCTATTATGTAATATATACCTGCTACTATCATTACTCCAGGCTGGGATTTCCAAGTTACTAACAGCAATAATTGAATGTATCCGGTTTCTGTTGTTAGCATTCTGACCAATTTCATCTGCTTTTTCCCTCTTTTTACAATGCTATGCTTCATGGAAACTAGCTAAGCTTTACCAAATGTGTTTTTCACATGGGGTGCGCCACACAAATGTGGAACTAAAACAAGATAATGATGATAAAAATATGGGACACAGAGTCAAAGTCTGTAAAAACTCACTATATATTGATATTACACCTCCAAAATTTCTAATTATATCAGGATTAGAACCCTCAACACCAATACCACTTCAGGAAACAGGATGGCCGCTTTAGTCCTTTTTGCCACAGAAGGAACTTACCAGAACAGAACTGGGGTAATTTACCACACAAGCAAATGCATAAAAATGTACACTGCTATCCAACCATGAACTGTATATTGTAGAAGTACGTCTATGTATTATATCTGGACATACAGGTTTTAGTAGTCACATAACCTGCCATAATTATGGTTACAAATATACATCTCTGTCTTACGTGTGCTTTTATTTTTAATTTATTAGTTAGGTAACACATATAATGTGTAAGTAATTCTATATAATTGTCCTTAAAATGTGAGAGGATATTAACTGTGACATAAACACCCATATACTGTGGTTTGTTGGGTAGCATAGCTGAGTTATTGTTATGGCAAGTACAAGGGGCACTCCTGTTTTGGGAGGGTGAGGGAACAAAGCACAGTTACAGCAAGGACACAAACAATACTGCAGTCAGAAACTACAATGTGTAGCCTCACTTTCTAACTTCTCTCTCTTGAATGATGTACCAGTATTCTGCAGGGGTAGCACTGTGTGAATGTTTCATGCCTGAGGCCTGCTAATTGCAAATGGATACATATTAGTAAAATGAGTGACTGTAGTCACATGCTAATTTAATTTCTGTACAAATCAACCATTATTTATTTGCTTACTGTACCAAGTTAATAGATGCAAGGATATTCATAATACTCTTCAACAATACAGTCTAGGTTCAGAACTTATTTTGTAAATGCAGTGGTTGACACACCTTTAGTTCGGGGCTGACTCTGTCTGATGCAAGCAGTACACAGTCAATACATGGATAGGTACAGATTGTGTGAGTTACCTGGCATACATTTTAATATATGTATGTGAGTAGGAGAAAGGTATTAGGTCCCTAGGTCCCTAAGTGGTCAGTGAATGTGCTATGCATTGTCTCTTAGCCAAAGGAAGGGCATATTGAGCATGCTTACATCTACCTACAGGGACAACAGCTGGGGATTCCTCCACCAAGTCCTGTGACTGTGGCTGTGGTAACCTAGGCACTGGTGCAGGTAAGTGTGTCTCTTCCCCTTGCTGATCCTGCTGCAGCTGTTTCCACAGGGATCAGATTGTGGAGCATGGCATACACTGGAAATATCTGTGTACATATGAGTGGATTATACTGCAAGGCTCCACTGGATATATCTAGGCACCAGAACCATGATTTCAGAAACCCAAATACATGCTCTATGATATTTCTAGTTTGAGCATCTGCTTCATTATGGCATTCTTCCATGGGTGCTTGTGTACTTCTGATGGGTGTCATCATCCATGTTTCCAGGGCAGAGCTAGCATCCCCCAGTAAATGTCCCTGTGGGATGTCCCCACTAGCAAACATCTGGTACAGCTGTGATGTTTGCCAGATATGGGACTCATGAAAACTGCCAGTGTTGCCAGCACACACATTCAAGATAATGCCCCTGGGCATTGCACATGACTTGGCAGTTGATGGAGTGGTATCCCTTGCAGTTAATGTAGATACAGCCCTGCTCACCAGGTGGTGCCTTGATGTGTACATGAGTGCAATCTATGGCACCCAGTACTTCAGGGTACTGCTCTGCATGATAGAAATGTTGCACATTGCTGGCCTTCTCCTCAGCATAAAGAGGGAAATATATGTGCTCACTGGCCTGCATAAGCATAGCATGCAGGAACTTTTGGAGTATCCTGGATGCTGATGCCTGTGACACACCCATCATGTTTCCAGTTGACCTTTGAAAAGTACCTGTAGCTAATATTCTAAGGGCTACACATACTTTAGTTTCCACTGTAATCACTCCCATTGGTTGATTTTGGCTCTGAGTTGAGGGTGGCACAGCTCACAGAATACTTGCAATGTGTCCCTGCCCACCCTGTAGTGCTCTACAATCTCCAGCTCATGTAGCACCTGGAAGGTTACCCTGGGCCTGAACACTCTTCACCTTCTCAGTCTAGGCCTGTTGTCAGCATCTCCAGCAGCACTGACTTCAGTCTGTAGCACATACAGATGTAGAATAGCTGCAGCAGCCCCTAGCATTATCGCAGTTAAAATTTCCAAGTCTCTACTCTGATGGTATTGACGTATTGCAGAAAATAAGAATGTAGGCTGCTTGGATACTTTATGCATTTCTTGAATAGGTCCACCTTATGGGATTGGCTAATTAAGCTACAGTTCGCCTGCTTAGGCTGTAATTAGCATGATTTAAAAGACCTGCTTGAGTGCTCAATAGTGTGTTATGTGCAACATTGCACAGCTCCACACATAGTCGCATAAATAAGGTAAGAATAAGAAAAATGTATAATTTTCATCTCTGTTTTCCTAATAGCTCAAAAACATGCAGATAAGCTTGTACATACTGTACTCAAACCCAGGACCACTGACACTGTAGCCCTACACATAATGCTGCCACAAGAATAGTTACATAACAAGCACAATAAAACTAGCCTTTTATTGCTCTGTTACCTGTGGGTGCTCTAAGTGCACCAATGTGCAAACATGTGAGAAAAAAAATGGAAGCTGATTCAGAGCCCGATGTCATAACTCAATATTGACATCTATTGGAACCATAAACACCATGTAGATCCCTACACAAAGTGAACATCCCTACATGGTTCCTTTTTTTTTTTTTTTTTGTGATTCAACAACTGTAATGATTTTTGGCCTTATTTGCATAATGACCATGCTGACAGCCTGGAATCTACACAGTTAGTAGCCATGTTAGCAGGGCAATTGCATGGCAGCACAATGTTGTAAACACAAGGCAGGGTATTACTTTGCCTATATATGTGATACAGAACACATTATGCTCGCAGCACATTATAATACTCTGTTTCATCAGTTGTAAATATTTTAGAAGCCTGCATTATGTACATGTTTATTATTAAGGGGTGGGGGATTAAAGCTGCATTTATGTCAGGGCAGTTAAAATGACATTTTTATTTTGGAGACTGATTTTCTAGTGTCCCCATGTGTTTTTAGGCCATAATATGTGTGGTGTTACCTGTTAAGGTCAGTTCTGTCAAAATATAAATACTTTTACTTGCCCATATTTCTGTGTAGCCTCCTGTACTCTGACATTTTCTGCTTACACTATCAACATGTACACAGAGTCTACACGGTTTAATTGTAGGTTGTTAGATCGCTCAGTTGTGCTGATTTTTTTCATTAGCATAAATTTCAGCTACTTATGCTGAAATTTGCATTCCACAGAAGTTTCCATAAGCATGTGATTGTGTACCCCTATACAGATTTTACTGAATTTAAAACTTGCTGCGTCCATGTACACATCCTGCTGTGACGCGCACATAGTAAAAATTATTATGTCAACTTTATTTAATTCCCCCGATAGATACATATATAGATACATACACGTATATATAAAAATGTTTGTGAAATATAGGGCCTTCTCCCCTTTGTAGAAGTTTTTTTTTTCAGGTTGTATTCTCAAACAGTAAAAAATCAGTCAGATCCATGTTGAATTGAATTTTGATGATATGCAGGTGAATACCTACACCTACATGCACACAAATGCACCCACACACACACACGCACACACTTATACAAGCTCACAGAATCATCCTCTCTCATACACAAGCACCCCCCCACACAGACTTATACACAATCACCCATATACACACACTAGTAAGTATGCATACACACACACACTCAGTCAATCACATGCATATGCTCAAGCACACACACACACACACACACACACACACACACACACACACACACACACACACACACACACACGCATACACACATCCTACACACTCCATACCTCTCAACCCCTTAGTGCAAGAAATCTGGACAAAGCCAGAAAGAATGGGAGGAGAAAGACCCAAAAATAGGGATAACATTTAAACATTGCTCCTACAAACTTAGAAAGTTGATAGAATAATAGGTTTTGCAATATTATGTATTTGCTAAAGGATATAAAGTCTGAAACCCAAATATCTGTCATTATTTAGTATTATTTAATGACTTCAATCTTTAATTATTTGCCAGAAAACCACACAAGTTATGATAAACAGACCAAAAATATGAGGCAAAAATCTGGACATTCTGGGAAAATCTTTACAGTTGAGAGTATGACACACTAATTCTCCAACATGCCTTAATGTCATATATGTAGATTGTGCATATTAGGCTGGTATTCAGTGAAAAATTATTCCTTGTTCTAATTACATTATATTGTCCTGAGTAGCAAATCTGGCAGTCATTTCAGCTGATTGATTGTGGTGATAAGCTGTAGGGGGCAGTAGTACTCATATGTACCATGATATGGTTATATGCTGTACAATATGTACAGCACTGTTCTTTCTACTGGCATAGAACGATAGCTGTCAGTATAGCCAGTACCATGCAGTTTATCACATAAGCCACTCACTAACACTTAAAGTCAGATAAATATTGGATCAGCTAGAGTTTTCTGTTTCTTTACGTTTTGAGACTGTCCTTCCCCCAACCCCCACAATCTAGCTGCCTATAGTACTATCTATTTCATTTCTGGCAATCATATTTTTGTAATGCCCCATTTCCTGTCTCTGAAACATGGTTTTAAAAAGACATAACTTCAATGTAATGATGTGTGTCCACCCCATTTTGTATTCATCCTCTTCACTGATGACACTGTCATTTATCAGTCAAGTCCCTCTCACACATTTACAGTACATCCAAAACCAATTCCACTGTGAATTATACGAGCTCCACCAATGGACCAAAAACTGTAGACTACTTTCATCCCCCCTAAGACCAAAATTGTGTTTTTGGAATTCCACAGAAAATTCATCAAGCACCTGACCCTAACTTTACTTGACTTGCACAATTGTACCTAGACTATGGCTTGATTGATCTCAAAACCTCCATATCTGTATAAACAAAGTGAGAGACAAAATACATGCCCTCCTCTGCTGGGCCACAAAAATCTCTCTTCTTATGTGTCTACCAGTTAGAACAATCACTAGCAAAGGAGGCCTCCTTTCTCAGCTAGAATATGAACTACCAATTTTCACATCAAGCTCCAAGAAAAGTATCACCATACTCCAGACAATCTCCAGTAACATCTGATGATTTATTATAAACTACAAAAAGTCCAAAACCTAAAGCAAGCCAAAGTGTCCAAGATAAAAAATATCCACTGGTACCCAAAGGTATCACATACACACCATATACATCATTAAAAAGTTTTTATGTCTTTGTTTGCTGTAGTTTTTGTATTGTTGTCTTTTTTCATTTTTTTTTTACTAGTATGACTTACTAGTATGTTTTGTGGAGCTTTTCTCCCCGGGCCTCTACTGAAAATGGAAATATTCTCCAGCTAGACTAGCCCGGTCAACAAATTTAAAATAAAAATAAAAATAAATGAGCAGTAAAAAGAAGGCAATAAAATCCATTTACAAAGCTTTCGAGACAAGCTCTTTTTCAATGCTTCAACACTGAACTGCCATTAAAGTCTCTTGTATATAGCGAACAATGAGTAGGATTCAAACAGCTAGCCAATGACATGACAGTATCAATTAATTAAACAATAAACCAAGAATGAAAAACATTTAAACCAAATAATATTTAAACACATGACCCAAACATATAAAATAACTTGTATATAATTATGTCTAACTTTTAAAATAGGTTTAATACTATGTTGGAAATTAAGTCCTGGTAACACATCCACCCTAAAATAATTTTTGCATTTATACATCAATAATTCAGGTTTTTCCTCCAAATTACCCTTTCTGATATCAGGAAGGACTTTTTGAAGAACCCTAAATTTAAACCTTTGATTCAAACTATTTTGTGAAATATAACTAAATGTCAACAAATAGGCTGGGAAGTAGTGAAAAAACGCTGCTCGTGCGGGTAAATGTCTTTAAATCCAACAAATCCTTGTAGTACACCAGAAAGCTTTTATTCGAACAAATCCATGTAGTACACAAAAAGGTTTAGCGCTTTCAACTGATAAAATACCAGTCTTCATCAGAACCATTAAATTGTATTTGTTACAAAGAATTACAAAGAATTTATAGCAACAGTTACTGCCGTTTTGAAAAAACGCGCCAAAATCTGTTAAAGTTACAGAACCAATTCCAACTTAACATATAACTCGGTTTCAACGTTAAAAACATTAAACACATAGAAAACATCCTATAAATGCATCCGAAGGGTGCATCTCTAACTTGTTTAAAAGACATTTAACCATATCATTTTATGTATGCAAACTTCTATTTTGTGAAATATGTTTATACAGCGCATTAGTATACACCCCTCTACATATAGCTGAGAGGTGTGAACTGATACGTTCCTTAACATTCTGATTTGTTTTCTCTATATAAAAACGGTCACAGGCCACAGAGTTAGCAAGATATATTACAGTCTCCATAAAGCAGGCAGCATATGTAATAAAATAACTTGTTTGACCATATTTGTACGCCTGTTATATTTCATAATATACCTTACACAACCCTGTTCATTGCCATCATTATTACTTCCAGTGCTTACTATTGAACCATTTAAATAAGATTTGCCAAGATTATCTCATTCATTAATCACATGTTTCTTCTCCATTTCTATAATTTCTTGATTACATCCTCAAGCTTCAAAATCATTAGTCATACAATTCTAACACAGAAATAAAATCTTTATCCATAGTATTCAACCTACTGGCTCTCAAAAACTGTCCTTTTAATACATTCTTACATATATAACTTGGATGCATACTCCTAGAATATACATAATGAGTGTCCTGGACCTCTTTCCTGTATATTTTTGTTTCAAAATTAATTTCCTTATACATAATACAAATGTCCAAAAAGTGATCATTTCATCTGAATGATGTATATCAAACAATAAAAAAAAATCTATCTCACTTTGTAATTCAATAACAAAAGTTTTTGTCATCTACAGCATCTGCCAAAGTAAAACTATATCATCTACAGATTGTTTAAAATACAATAATTTCTGATTTTATATCCATGTTGTAAGCCACTGCTAAATATATGTTCTCCTTCCCATCTCAATAGGACGAGGTTATCATAAGTATTTGCATCTGGGTTGCCCATTGCTACACCCAGTTGCTGATGAAACATCTCAGCATTAAAAATAAAAACATTGTTAGATAATATAGTTTCCATCATAGAACATAACATCTCAATTTTAACAGCAGTATAATCAGTATGCAACAATAAACACTCCCTTACAGACTGTATACCATATTCACTGGGTATAATGATAAGCAATAACTTTATAGCCACAGTAACCAAAATAAATTGCACATTCCTATTATTACTCAACCAATCGTTTAGACATGTCAAAAAATCATTAGTGTCTTTAATAAAACTTTTGCTAAATTTTAATAAAGGGCTCACCTGTTGCTCTAAATACTTAGATAAGGGGGTGGTTATCCATTTATTACCACATACAGTAGGCCTCATAGGAGGCATGTTGATATTCTTATGTAGCTTTGGTTAGCACTAAATGACTGGTAATACGGGATGTGATATATATATATACATATATATATATATATATATATATATATATATATATATATATATATATATAAATAATTATAAAGTTCAGGCTATATTGATCCATCAATTAATAACTCATACAAATAACTTTTCATCTGAAAAAATCAAAGCATTTTCTACAATATTATTAACTCTCTTAAAAGTAGTCTCATTAAGTAGTTCATACATTAGTTCATTATACAAAGCTGTATCCATAATCACAACTTTACCTCCCTTATCTGGTTGTTTTATCATTATATCTTGGTTAGGATAAAGCTTTTAATGCATTTTTTTCATTTTGATTCAGATTATAATACTTACTTTGACTATTTTTTTTCAAAAAACATATTGTAACTATCTTGTCCACACATTTCAGTAAAATCTTTAACTACCAGTGCAGTGTGCATACTGGAATGAATGTACTAGATCTCTTAAGATTTTTAGAAGGTACACTCATATATTTATTAAATAAAAGTTTCAAGTCAATATTCCGGGTAAAAAGTCTTAATTCAATTAGAATATCGCTTATATTACCCTCACATGATGGTATATAAGACATACCTTTATCTAATACAAACAATTCGTCCTCAGAAAATACATATTTGGATAAATTCACAACAGTCTGTTCAGCAGTTACTTCCTGTACTACTTGCTGCATGTAACAAGGCCTAGGTGAAGTGGTGTATGTTCCTTGTGAAGTGAACTCAACCAGCCATTGGCATTCTGCAGTCTGCCTCTGCTTTTGCTCCTCCCTCTGGACCAGTACTACCTGAATAGGTAACTGTATTAGGAACCAATTGGCTCCTAAAAAAAATTCAGCAGTATTTTTGATATTATTAATCACTTGTGGTGTTATGTTAGTGTTAGATTGTTGGGGTAAATCATTATTTAGATTTGTATCAGCTGCAAATTATCTAAATACCCAACTGCTTCACCACATTTCATTTGGTTGACTTTATTATTCATAATACTAGAGGGCTGTGTTGTCTCAAGTTCCATTTCCCTTACAGAACTTATTTTGGCTGTTGCATCATCAATTACGTGAGTTTCATTAAGCACCACCCTTCTCAATTCCCTTGGCCAATGAAACACATAATTCTGTTTGAAGTCATGTATGTCCCAAATAATCTTTTGTTTTTTTGAGTTATTTATCTTCAAATGACTTTAAATGTGTAAGCATTTTACTATATTCGCTGGATACCGATGAAAACATAGAGGCATTCACAAGAGAATCTTCCAATGCTTCTATTTCTGCCACAAGTTCATTTTCAAATGTCAGAAAAAAAATCTTTCATCAAGTGCATATAATCCACACTTAGTTTCAAATTCAGTTGCTGCCATTTACCTAGAAGTTCACGGTGTTTATTGCTGTAAGTCGGCATTTTAGGTATTCTTAACTCTACGCACTATTCCAAGCTCCAAATAACGTGTTGAAACTTAACCTTTGCCACTGCAATTTTTTAAAGGATTCAACCTTAAAAGTCAAATAACGTATAGTTTTTTTAAGGTTACTTACTTCAAGATTCTCTGTACTTATATTGCAGTTATCCAAAGTGCCATTCTGATTCTGAAATATTGACATCAAAGGATTAGCACCAACAATTAAAAAGTTATGTAGTCTAGTTGATGCTGAGACACAGACATCTATATTAGAAATCTGGGTTGTGATTCCATGGCTAGCAAAATAAGGTGTTGACGTGCTCTCTCAAGGTTACAAAATATAGCAAAAAGTCCAAACCTCAAGAACACCAAAGTGTCCAAGATAAAAAATATCCACTCGTATCCAAAGGTATCACGGACACACCATATACACCACTAAAAAGTTTAATAAACGAGCAGTAAAAAGAAGGCAATGAAATCCAATTGCAATGTTAGAGAGCTGAGTTAGATAGTATGAAGAAAGCTTTTAAAGCTTGAGGGTATAATGAAGAAATGATAGAAAGAGAGAAGAGAAATGTGGTTAATGAATGAGATAATTTTGGCAAACCTTATTTAAGTGGTTCAATAGTAAGGATTGGAAGTAATAATGATGGCAATGAACAGAGTTGTGTAAGGTATATTATGAAATATAACAGGCATACAAATATGGTCAAACAAATTATTACTAAAAATTGAACAATTTTACAGTCCAATAATGATATTAAGAACATTATGGGCATGAAGCCAAAATTTATTTAAAAAATGGAAACAAATTTGAAACACATGCCTTGTTATAATGATATACACACTAAAAATCTTGTGTGAGTGTAAAGAAGAAAGGTACAATACCCTGCCATAATTCTATTTTTTGCACTGACATTAATATAAAAGTTACTGTTATACATGCAGTTAATAAAACTGAGCTTATTTTTAATATATATGCCACCTGCCTTTATGGAGAATTCAATATATCTTGCTAACTGTGTGGCCTGTGACCATTTTTATATAGAGAAAATAAATCAGAAGCTTAAGGAATGTATCAATTCACACCTCTCAGATATAGGTAGAGGGGTGGATACTAATGCCCTGTATAAACATTTTTCACAAAATGATTTGAATCATAGGTTTAAATTTAAAGTTCTTCAAAAAGTCCTTCCTGATACCAGAGGGGGTAATTTAGTGGAAAAAAATGAATTATTGGAGTATAAATTGATAAATTATTTTAGGGTGGATGTATTACCAGGACTTAATTTTCAACAAAGTATTCATAGGTTCATAGGTTCATAGGTTCATACTAGGCTATCTGCCCTAGGGCATTTATAAGCCTAGCCAGAATGTGTTTGGCTTTCGCCACCCATTTTAAATTAATATCGCTATGCCCTTTTTTTGAGGTTAGTATACTGTGCCTCTGTCTAACAGTGACACAGAAGTGATACCCGGGGTAATCCTACGATCTCCCATCCACTCATCAAGATTCTTCTTGAAGAGAGTCAATGAGGGACTCTGCCTAACCTGGACTGGGATTTTATTCCAGAGTGAAAGGAGCCTCTGTGTTATGAATCTGTCCCTCCAGCATGTCCTATTTATTTCAGTGCTGAGGTTCAAGTCTCTCGAGCATGTAGCTCAATAGGATTTGGATTTTCTGAGGTGCAGCATGTCCATTAATTCCGGGTTGGACATGGCTTTATATGTCAGGCACAGATTGCCTCTGAACAGGCGGCATGCCACTGAGTAGATCTGGAGTTTCTTTAACCGGGCAGTATATGGCATCTGTTTGAGCCCTTTGATCCTCTTGGTGAGGTACTTTTGGGGTCTTTCCAGTTGCTGCAGCTGTCTGGTAAGGTACATCCCAAAAGGGGCATTGTACTCAATTATGGGCCTGATGAGGGATGAGTAAAGAGGCACGATGACCTCCCCTGATCTAGATGTGAATCCCTTCATGATTAGGTGGGCTATATAAAATGTTTTTCTAACCACTTTGGCCACATGGTTGTCAAATGAGAGATTGCTATCAACTTGGGTCCCCAGGTCCCTAATTACTTCTTCTGTACTTAATGGATTACCACCTATGTGGTAATTTGTGGGCACTTTGTTTTTGCCAAAGGGGATGACTATACACTTTTTGGCGTTTAGCTTGAGGCCATGGCTCTGGCACCAGTTGTCTGTTTCTATGAGGCCCTTTTGGAGGATGCTTGTGTCGGCTGGAGAGTCGATTATGGTCCCCAGTTTGCAGTCATCTGCGAACTTGGTCAGCCACAGTCCTTCCGTGTTGGCCTGTACCTCCGAGAAATATATACTGAACAAGAGAGGTCCCAGGACTGAGCCTTGTGGGACGCCACTTGTAACTTGTTTGGAGTCTCCCATGGCTCCAGCAATTCTAACCATGTGGGTTCTGTCCTTGAGCCAGTTTGCAACCCATCTAGTAACATAGGGGTTTATATTTAAGCTGGTGAGCTTATCTATAATGCCCAAGTGGGGTATTGTATCGAAGGCTTTTGCGAGGTCCAGGTAGGCTGTGTGGACCACCTTCCCCTCGTCAATGGCCTTGGTGACTGTTTCAAAGAAATCAACCAGGTTTAAGAGGCAGGATCTGCCCTTAACAAAGCCAAACTGGGTAGGATCCAGTGTCTGTAGGTCCCCAATATCTTTATTTATGAGGTCCATGATTATCCTTTCCATAGCTTTGCAGACCAAGCTAGTCAGGCTTATGAGGCGATAGTTTCCAGGATCCGTTGAGGCACCACCTTTGTGGAGAGGGACCACAGTTGCTGTACGCCACTCTTTGGGTACATATCCTGTAGTAAGGCTGAGACTGAACAGTAGTTTTATGTTTGGGTTTAGCTCTTCTTGGAGTTCATGTAGGATGCAGCCCAGAACACCATCTGGTCCCATTGATGCTGTGTTTTTTGCTTTGGAGAGGGCGGCTCTTACCTGAGCATTACCAGATGTCAGGGGGGCAGCACTCTGCTGGAATAGATATTTGCCCTTTTGGTGGGGGGGGGGAGAAGTTTGCACTGAACCTGTCAGCTAGGATGTTGGCTATGTCTGTGGGTTTGGTGTATTTTATGTCATTTTGGACTAATTCTGAGCATATCTGGGAATTACCACCCAGGTTCCTAACAAAACTAAAGAAAGCCTTGTGATTATCCTTAGTGTCCTGTGCAATTTTTCTCTCGAAGCTGGCCTTAGACGATTTTATGAGTGCCCATAGTTTTTTGCTAATACTGATCAGAGATGCCTTCCCTTTTTGGAATTTTTCTCTATCATTTAGTAGCTTCCTCCTTCTATTGTATAGCTTGTTTATGGCTGGGGTCCACCAGACAGGACGTCTGCCTTTGGAGGATTGGGTCTTGGTTTTATTTGAGATCGCATGATCCATGCATTCCTGAAGGTGTTCATAGAATGCGTTTATAAAGGATTCTGCGGTCTGGGCCGTATTTTCCACAGGCCCAGGGGCTTTGAAGGATTCCACCTCAGTTTTGAGGAGTGTGAAATTTGCTTTGGAGCAGTTTTTCACTGTGGTTTTCTGGGCAGGGGGTGGTGTCGGGATGTGAACATCCAGTGAGATTAGTTTATGATCTGATCTTACCAGTGAGGGATACACTTCTGGTCTGGAGCATAGAGTCCCCATGTTGGTGATGATCAGGTCCAGTATGTTTTCCCCTCTTGTGGGAGTGGTAACAAGTTGTTCCATAGCATTTGAGTTTATAAATTCTAGGAACCTTTGGGCTAGGGTGTTGGAGCTAGAGTAATGCTCCCAGTCTATGTTTGGGTAGTTGAAGTCACCCAATATAATGGTGTTTGGAGAGACCTTCATATTTTCCAGTGTTCTCATGAAGGACGAGTGGGGTTCCTGGGTTAGGGAGGGTGGTCTGTAGCAGGCTATAAACTGGAAGGCAGTTTTACCCACTGTTAGTTGCACATGGATACTCTCTGATGCTTCGTGTTGTGCCACCAACCTGGAGGTGTGGATATCTTTGACGAATATTGATACTCCCCCTCCTTTTGTGGATCGGTCCAAGTTTTGGGGCCGAAAAGCATGGTATGAGGTATAACCTGGTAGTGCTGGGGTGCTCTCGGGAGCCTTGAACCAGGTTTCTGTTACTGCACAGATATCAATTTTCTCCATGCTAAGGAGAGTTTCGAGTGCGTGCATCTTGAGGTTTAGACTTCTGGCGTTGAGTAGCATTACTCTTAGTTTCTTATCCCTTGTGAGACCTATGGAGGTGGGTTTGTCTTTTGAGCCTTACCTAAAGAAGGCACTATGGGGGTAGCAAGAACCTTTGCCAATATCCGAAAGCCCAGGGGTGACAGGTGCAAGCCGTCCCTAGCGAAGCATCATGGCTTGTCGAGCATGTCATTCCAGGCTGACAGGCATTGGATCCCCTTTGAATGACACCAATAATTGAGCCAATTGTTGAAATTGATCATCTTGTCTTCATATTGTGGCATCATTCTTGGTGAGGGTAAGATGCTACTCAACGTCAGGGTCATACCAGCCTGGGCCACATGCTCAGAGAGCTCCTCTATGTCTCTTTTCATGTAGTCCAGGGAGGTACATCTCAGGTCATTCACACCAGCATGGACAATGACTGAGTCATATTTGTACTTGCCTTGGAGTGACCTGAGTGCTTGTGTTATGTGGCGGATCCTAGCGCCCGATAGGCAGCTCACCATAACCTTCTCCTTGTTCAGCCTGGTGAGCGGGACGTCAGTGTGCCTGATGATAGAGTCACCTATTACAGGTGTATCAGGTGTGTTGTTTAGCCTTAAGGGCTGTGACTGTTCAGCACACTGGCTTTGTGAGCTATGTGTTGCACGTGTTTTGTTTTGGGGTAGCGGTTGCTTGGGTGTCTGCTTTGGAGGTCTCTGCTGCTTAGGCAGATTTTTATTTAGAGCCTCCGAGTATTTTTTGTGTGTTTATGTGTTTGGTCTGCTGTCGTGGTAGGTCTATTTGGGACTGGAATTGTACTGAGTGTGGTTTCCTTCTCCTCCTGACTGGTTACGCCAGTACTGAGTTGAGAGAGCTTAGCCTCCAGTTTGGCTATATGGATGCATCTCTCACATGTGTTGGAATTTATTGGGAGGAGGAGAGGGTTGTCTGTTAACATGAGCTAGTTGTAACATTGCCTCAAGATTCCCAGATTCACCAGCTGGACCGGAGAGAAGATTGACAACTGACCTTTGGACATGCTAGAATAGTATTGGGATTAAACCTGTTTAATTTGGTATTAAACCTGTTTTAAAGGTTAGGCACAATTATATATACTTTATCTTATATGTTTTGGTTGTGTGTTTAAATATTATTTGGTTTAAATGTTTTAATTATTGTTTTAGTGTTTAATTAATTAATACTGTCATGCAATTGGCTAGCTGTTTGAAGCCTTATTATTCACTGTATTATTGTTCACTATATACAAGAGGCTTTGATTGTAGTTCAGTGTTGAAGCATTGAAAAAGAGCTTGTCTCAAAAGCTTGGCAATTGGATTTTATTGCTTTCTTTTTACTGCTCGTTTATTAAACTTTTTAGTGGTGTATATGGTGTGTCTGTCATACATTTGGATACCAGTGAATTTATTATAAACTCACTCTTCCTTAAGCATCAATGTATCACTCTAAAAAGCCAAATGGCTACCCATAAAATAAAGATCTAACCAACTGTTAGGATCTCTTCTCTATAAACCACTTCAACTCCATTTTCTCCCCTTGCAGTTAAACGTCATGAAAAAAAAATACAACCCGAGAAATTATTCACAAGCCACAACAACTCTCATTACCCTTAGAACCAAATTCCACAGCACTGCACATGCATTCTCTTCTCAGGTACCTACTCTTTGGCAAGCATGTTTCTGCAATCTAAAGGAAGTCAACACTTACTCCAAATTTAGAATGCAAACCTGAAAGTGTTTGTCTACAGCTAGTGGAGTTACCATCTGAATGTACCCATAAAGAATTAAAAAGTAAAAAGTTAAAAGTCAATCGGAAGCCATGTAGCTGAAACATTTTTATATTCTTAAGGCACTATTTGCATACAGTATATCCCACGAGCCTCTACTACAGGAGGTTTAAGGTGCTAAACAGTTCTGTTTCCTGTACTTATGTGCAAATTCATGACTACTGAGGTAACAGGAAAATGAGACATAGTATAATAAATAGCATACATGTTCCCAAATGTATAGTGTAAGAATTAAAATTAGTTGCAGTCACTTACTGTAATGTCCTCAGCTGTCCAGCATAAGGTTCTGCTGGTAGCATTGTTCAAGTTAGAACAGAATATCAAGTCCTGCTCTTGTGGCATGCAGAACATTAGAACTTAAACATAAAATCCAAAATGGCATAAGCCAAAAAACTACCATGACAAAAATCATGCAAAGTTAAAATATAATGTTTTAGAAGTGGAGGCCCTACTCTGTATTTCACCAGCATAGAGCTCTGTCCCCAAACAGCAGTTTCTAAATATGCCATCTATGAGTCATTCATCCTAAAGAAAAAGTTGTTTTAAAACCATTTACTCTGAGTAGGTTAACATCCATGACACAAACACATTGCATTATAATTGCACAGACAATACAATGCAGCATCAAAGTTACAACACACACACACACACACACACACACACACACACACACACACACACACACACACACACATACACACACACTCACTCTCTGTAAATATAATTATGGACATTTTTATTCGCAACTCTGTAGAGTTCATTATATGCAAAAAAGTTTATTTTTTGTGTGATACATAACCTACTTAAATCTCATTGCATACTAAATGAAATGTTTAACATTTTACAACAGTTTTATAACAGCTATTAGCAACTATGGGGATTATTGCAAAAAGATGTACATGCATTAAGAAAGTAATTACCTTAGTTGCCCATTTGTTTCAGACCTTCACTGATTAGGCAAGCAGCATAATTTCCAACAGAATGGATCACTGTTCATGTATATCAGTAGAACACCGATTAGCACAAACACAAGGATTTCAAGGACAGATGAAGAACAAGTTTTACATTCTGACTTCTTTCCCTGCCTATTAATGAAGTTAGAGGTCACAGTCAAACAACAAACTGCTCTGTCCTGAACTGCTTGTCTGAAGCATTATTGAATTTTGATATTAATACATTTTTCAGGATAAATATTCCAAGCACTCTTCAACCCTCTAAAACATTAGTATTAAGAGAGATATTGCAACCTGTTGCAGGAGATACCTTTTCATTCCTGACAAAACATAATTGACAAAATGGTCAGACTTCAAAACATTGAACATGAATTGTCAAATGATGGTGGTTTGTATGCTGTAATGATCAAGAAAAAAAACAGCAGAATGCATGCACTAAACAGCACTATGCAGACTGTGCCTACACAGTGTTAAAAATCTCATGGTTGAAATGTAGAGATCTGCTGTGAATGATCCACTTCCAAAACTGTAGATAAATACAGTTAAATGGAGCTTTCCTTCCAGGAAGGTATGCTTTTATACACATCAACAGTTTCTACTGTTTCTTTAGCCAAGGCAAGCCCTGGTAACCTACCTGTAAGTCTTCCCCCACCCCAGCTCTACAGCTTATATATTTCTACTCGGGTCCTGGTATTCATGAAAATAGTTCATGATGTGTAACTGCATCTTGCACTATCTTCACTATGATGCTGTGGACTAGTACCATTTGTGTACATGGTCTGTAGTAATCCCTGAGGGAGTACAGTCACATGGTTTCTTGAATAGTGCAGAGGAGCACCTAATGCACTAACATATACCCTGGTACTGTCATGCCACCCAACAGCACTAAACAGAGTTACAGAGTAAGGTAGTTATCGACAATGTGGCATGCTTTATCAATTCATTACAGTAGCGACACTTAAGACAAGTCATATGGTAGTTAGTTATTTTATTGAGTGGTGCTGCACTCCACTGATATGAATGAATGCAACTCGTTAGTGAATTACAGTCAATAGGCGTGTGGGCAGTAAAGGGGTTATTTTAATATTTTGCTAATGAAATAATTTGGTACTGTGTGTACCCCATTTGGTAGAAACTCTCTGGCATCACAATGTGGAGGTGGGACTTGGTAGTGCATGGTAGCGGCTTTGCCTGCATCATAGGGACTCTGTTTCCATGAGAAACATCCATACATTCACCAGAAGTTCTGGGATTTTGTTTCTATTTTTTGGGCAGGGGATTTCCAAGTATATTTCACAGCATTATATGCTTAACACCATACCTACAAGAAAGGGGGAGTTACAAAAAGTTTTAGTGTTGCACTATTTTGCAATCTGCCATTGCTGTTCTCAGAGTATACAACTGTTACCAGCTGGTATTGCCAAGGTGTTACCAATGTGAATGGCGCATGATATGGGAGTGAGGCTAATTAAAATAAGGTAGCAGGCAGCTGGTATTCTATGGAGCAAGGTCAAGCAGGTGCATTAAATTCAAGGTTTAGTAGTCAAACAGGGATGTGTATACCATTCTACGCAACCCATTCTATGTGACTCAAAAACTTGTGCAATAGCATCAGGCTTTAATGATTAGTCACTGAAGTTTGTTTTGCATCAGGGAAAGTGAAATACTTGTCTTCATAACAAAACTGCTAAAGAAATATACCAGCATATTGAGTAGCAGAATGACTAGCAACTTTTAGTTCTCTCAGATATATACCATATTGTACTACAATCTCTAAACAGTCTTTGAAGTACATTAGAAAATAGTCACAGAGAGCTGAATGCATGATGGTGTGTAAACCGTGACTGTGCAGTATAGTTTTACTAATCTTTTAGATAAATGACAGACTATACATTATTATTCTATTGGAAAACAAATGTTTTCCAACAGGACATTAATATACAAATATTGCATAGAAGAAAAACAAGCTGGCAACTTGAAAAAGCAAAATGGCCAACTTTTTTACACTTGCTAAACAAAGTTTTGGTGTTTAGAAAACCAAATAAAGTAATCCAAAACATAAATGAAATGCTTTAAAATAATCAGTTAGAAATAGTAACAGCAGCAGTTACAAAAAATTGTGGTTTTACTTTCCCTTTGTTGAGGACAGATTACAAATTAAGTTTGTGTGCATGTGTGTGTGTGTGTGTGTGGGGGGGGGTAGGTCTCTGATTTCTAACTCTGATCCACTGAAAAAAAAATGTTCACTGTAATTAAATTCAGCTTGTTTCTCACATACACAAGTGCATGCACACACACACACACACACACACTAGATCAGAAAATCTTTTACATTGAATCAAGTGATTACAATGATAAGTTTCCTCATAAATACATTTTCTGATTGCTATATCTCTGCATGTCTGATTGGATTAAATTAAATAAATTCAGACAATAATAATAATTTTAATCTTATTTCCCTTACTCGTGCATATATAAAACAGATACACATACACTAGATCAGGAAATCTTTTAAATATTCAAGTGATTGGAATGATTAGTTGCCTCCTAAATATTTTTTCTGATTGGTATATTTTTATCTAATTGCATTAAAGTAAATAAATTGTGGCAACAATAATTTTCAGCTTATTTCACATACTTGCATGTACATATAAAAAATACACATACAGACACACACACACACACACACACACACACACACACACACACACAAAAACACACACACACGCACACACACACACACACACACACACACACACACACACACACACACACACACACACACACACACACACACACTTGGGGGGGATTCAGTACAGCCTACACAATTTTTTTTCATGTACGCATTGCAGCGAGAACAATTTTAGATTCAGTAAATGTCTGTTAAGGGTGCGCAAGCACTCACAAACAGGGAAACGTCCATGCAATGCAAATTTCTGCTTAAGCAGGTGAATCTTATGTAAATGAGGCAGGTGGAGTGCTCCAACAAGGTGAAATGCATCCATGTAGACTCTGAGTACATGTTTGTAGGGTACACAGAAATGTTCCATGTGCAGGAGTCTTGAAGGACAGAAGGGGATATAAAAGTCCAAAAATATGGACATATATCCCCTGAAAATAATAGATCACATACATACATGTGCAAAACATACACTGGGGATGTTTGTAAAAGGAAATTGATATTTAAAATTAGTAATATTTTTTTTAATAAATTTGGCATGTTTGCCTTATGTGCTGCATTGTACAAATATGCTTAACAGAAAAAGAAATTAAAAAATAACATCTATAATGTAGTTTACAAAAATGTATTGTAGGATCCTGCATCAGTGCTGTAGTTTCCAGGCTCTCAGCATGAATGTGTATGTAAATGAGGTTCCTTTGTTGAATCGTTGAAAGGAACAACCTTGTCTGCATATCCCATTCGTGTAGGCTCCTACACAGTTTTCATATTCCCACGGTGTTACTTTTAGGATTTTTAGTGTTCAGCTTGCATGTTTGCATGGCACACCACATAGCTTAGTGGGTTCTTGTGAGCATGCTACCCACATGACAGTGATGATGTAGGCATCTGTCAAGGAAAACCAGATATATTCAATTAATAATATACACTGTTGTATAAGCTTGCCGTGCACTAAAGTAGGGCCTTTATATCAGGTCAATTACATCCTAGGCAGGTGAACTGCATCATAATTAGCCAATCCCACATGGTGGACCTACAGCAGAACTGTATAAAGTATGCATACACCCTACATTCTGATTTTCCCTCAGTACTCTGAACCACTAGAATAGAGTCTTGGAAATTTTAACTGAGATAATGCTAGGGGCTGCTGCAGCTATTCTACATCTGTACATGCTAGATGCTGAAGTCAAGGCTGCTGGTGCTGCTGACAATAGGCCTAGGCCAAGAAAGAGAAGAGTGTTCAGGCCCAGGGTAACCTTCCAGGAGCTACATGAGCTGGAGATTGTAGAGTGCTACAGGGTGGACAGTGACATACTACAAAAGCTCAGTGTGCTCTGCCACCCTCAATTCAGAGCCACAGTTAACAGAGGGGAACCCATCCCAGTGGAAACTGAGGTATATGTAACCCTTAGGATACTAGCTACAGGTACCTTTCAAAGGCTAACTGGGGACATGATGGGGATGTCACAGGCATCTGCTTCCAGTATACTCCACCCATTTCTCGATGCTATGTTCTCACATGCCAGTGAGCGCATATTTTTCCCCTAGATCATGAGGTGAGGGCCAGCAATATGCAACACTTCTACCACGTAGCACATTACCCTGAAGTACTGGGTGCCATAGATTGCACTCATGTATACATTAAGGCACCACCTGGTGAGCAGGGTAGAATCTACATTAACCACAAGGGATGCCACTCCATCAATTGCCAAGTCATGTACATTGCCCAGGGGATTACCTTAAATGTGTGTGCTGTCAACCCTGGTAATTATCATGACTTATCTGGCATGCATCACAGTTGTACCACATGTTTTCAGGGGGGTATCCCACAAGGCCATTTACTGGGAGATGTTGGCTATGCCCTGGAACTGTCGATGATGACACCCATCAGAAATGCACACACACTCATGGAAAAACACTATAATGAGGCACATGCACAAACTAGGAACATCATAGAGCATATGTTTGGGCATCTGAAGTCATGGTTTCAGTGGCTAGATATATCTGGTGGAACCTTGCAGTATACTCCAGCCACATGTGCACAGATATTCACAGTATGTGCTCTGCTACACACTCTGATCCTGCAGAAGCAGATGCAACAGGATCAGCAAAGGGAAGGGATACACAGCCCAGTACTAGTGCACCACAGCTGCAGTCATAGGAGGACTTGGAGGAGGAACCCCATGCTGATGTCCCTGTAGGCAGATGTTGGCGTGCTTAGTATGCCCTGGCTTTGGCTAAGAGACAACATTCACTGACAACCTAGGGGCCTAGGGACTAACACCTTACTCCTACTCACATACATATATGAAAATTGAGGCCAGTCAAATCACACATCTTCTACCTATCCAAGTATTGGCTGTGTATTGCTTGTATCAGAGTCAGCCCTGAACTACAGATGCGTCAACTGCTGCATTTGTAAGGTAAGAACACAATCTACACAGTAGTATAGTGGATTGTTATGTTATGTTATTGTAGCTATGGACTGGGTATATTATGCTGGCAATTATACTGGGATATTTGGACAGAAGTTACATCCACATGGTACTACATACACCCATTCCACTGACATGTTAACATTTGTAGTCAGTAGGCCTGCTGCATGGAATATTCATGTAGTCCTACTGCAACAGATTACTGATATTTCATTTGAGGGACATGTTAGAAAGTGAGGTTAAATGATAGACTAGTGTGTGTCCTAGCATAAGATGGGCTTTTGTTCCTGCACTCCTCAAAACAGCAGTGTCCCCTTGTAACTGCCATAACAATAAATCATCTATTTTGCATTAGCATTTCACACAGTTAGTATGCCACACAGCATCAGAAGAGTAATGTACAATTTGAACTTCCATATTAAATGTTAGTTAACTGAGAATAGCAAAGTACACATTTATGCAGGTGATGGTGTGATGAATGATCCCCTGTCTATTAAGCAGCCTCTGTGACTCAAAGGCCTAAGGCAGGTTGCCTGTGTGATGATGTTCAGGGTTCTAATCATAAGATATCTAGATATTTGGCATGTTTTACAGACTGTGTGTGTGCTATACTAGTATTAACCTATTGCACATAGCAATTACACATTTACATCTGCACCACATATCCAACATCTATTTAAAATGTGATAGGTAATATCAGATTAGTTATTATTAGAACTGTATAGGTTGGGACATGAAACCATATATTAGCATGCATGTTTTGAAAATGGATCTAAATTCCACCTGCAACAAGATGTACTATGACTATATAATAACAGATATGAATGAAAAATTGTACTGTGATGTAATTTATAGAGATTTGACAGGGCCATACAAAAATGCTGATCAATACACTAGAACAATTAGGTATTAATGCACTCTTAATAAGATGGATAGCAGCATGGTTTACATATAGGACATGCAAGTATCATACAGCAATTGGACAAGTGGAATAATTGGTTATAGCCAGGGTATCCCTCAGGGCTCTGTCCTAAGCCCATATTGTGCAGATATCTCTTTAGAGCTACTAACCATTTCATTTGAGTTGTTCTACAGTCTGTCTGCAGATGACTGGAAATTGGATATACGGATTACATGTGTTACAGATTGGTCATGTCTGCTATATAACTTGACAACATTGACCATTTGGTCAAAGGAGTATAATATGCTGATTAATATATCACAAATTAAGCATATGAGATTTGGAAGACTTAAATAGAAAGGTGAATATTACATACAGTACACAGTGATTGAAACTGTAGATTCATTTATGGACCTGAGTATGTATGTAGATCCAGCTTTGAGTGTTTCTAACAATATCTTAATCCCGGCCTGGAGTACAGCAAGCTGTGGACTGGAGTCAGTTTATGGAACAGTAAGTCTCTGGTGTAAGCGATGCACCTCCTATTTGTGCACTGCTTAGCAATGTGCAAACAAGCCAAAATGCCACTGAGCATGACCATACACTTAGTTAAGCAGAGGGCAAATCCATTGCTTCTCACAAAATTCTGTATAAAAAAAAATATATATATATATATATATATATATATATATATATATATATATATATAAAGAGAGAGAGAGAGAAAGTGCGCTAGATGTGTATATGTATTATATATATATATATATATATATATATATATATATATGTGTGTGTGTGTGTGTGTGTGTGTGTGTGTGTGTGTGTGTGTGTGTGTGTATGTCTGTATTACCCTACATACCCAGATCATAGAGAATAAAGCTGCACTATGATACTTATAATGCTGGACAAAGGACCAAAAGAAAGGGCTCAGCATTAGATAATGCACTTAAAAATGTGTGGAAGTGGGTAGAATAATGTGTTGCACTTAGAGGACTATTGGGATATCTGAAGTTTAGAGTTCTGGCAGTCTTCTCTCACATCATGTGTAAATGATACCACATTTGACAGCAAGCCACAGTTTCATGTGAAACACACATAAATATGATTCAAACCTGTGTACTTGCTGCAAACATCTGGACAGTGGTGAATCATATCATGTCTATCTATTACAGCATGTGGAAATCTTGAACATGTATGGCATCATATATGAATATGTAAATATATTGTCAAGCCATATGTTTGTATCTATGGCAGCAATGACACCCACATTCACTGCAGACCCCTGTGTCTGCTGAATTTCACCACACATAGATCAACAACTGAACAAGGTGTGTACTGTATTATGTTGTGTGCACACTCATTGACAAGGCTAATTTAGCTTTGCCTCAGGCTTGCCCATAAAAATGAAAACAGACACATATGCCTACAATGGGTACTGTTATCACATACCAAGGCTATGAAACATGGTCCTGACTATTAGGCTACTAGCTGCAAATGACACTAGGAAGCAATGTGACTCTGTAGGTCTCTCAAGCTGTTCAACATGGGGCTTGTTTATGTTTCCTAGGATTACTTCACCTGCACTCATTTATTACAATGCAGACTTGAGCTGTGGCATGTGTGTTAAGTACTGTGATCTGTAGTGTATAATACCTTGATGGGTAGGAGTTCTAAACTCACTCCCACCCACTGTGTGTGTGTGTGTGTGTGTGTGTGTGTGTGTGTGTGTGTGTGTGTGTGTGTGTGTGTGTGTGCACGTGCACCTCCCAAAGAGCAAGTGTGCATACCACACTGACTTCAAAGCTGGCATTATGTTGCACTTTTTGGCTCATGCAGGTGATGCAGGCCTCCAAACTGTCATCCTGCACAAGGCCTGCTGATGTAATCTATAATAAGACTACCTAAAGCCATGTTAATATCAGACTTAAGCTGTGGCATGTCCAATAAGTACTGTGATCTGCAGTGTGTAAGACTAGATAGATAGAGTTTCTAATCTCACTCCAGTTCACTTACTGTGTGTATGTGTAACTTCCTCAAAACAAATATGGATCCCCCATGGACTTCCAAATAAACAGGGTTTTGGATTGCTTTGGGTGTAGCATGTAATGCAGACCTCCAAATTCTTTCCACCCACCAAGACTACCTAAAGCCATATTGTCAGACAAGCTGTGGTATGTGCATTAAGTACTGTAAACTGTAATGTGTGAGACTATAGAGATGGGGGGGGGTCTTATCTCATGACAGCCAGCTTGGTGTATGTGTGTGTGTGTGTGTGTGTGTGTGTGTGTGTGTGTGTGTGTGTGTGTGTGTGTGTGTGTGTGTGTGTCTGTGTGTGTGTGTGTGTGTGCGCGTGCATGCACTATGCTGTGTTCTGCAGAAATAAATAGGTAGTGGCACTTTTCTCACTGCAGTAAAGTTTGTGTGTGTGGATGTTAGAGCATTTTACTTCTGTCTATGGGATTATTGGCTCATTGGAATTTACTTAGCTAATGACTCTAGTGCCCTTAGAATCATAACCAAGTTGTTACTCTTATATACACAATCAGTACCTATTGCCTCTGTCCAAGAGAGACACAGTTGCAACTGCCATGGTGAAATTAAGGTCACCTATCCAATTGTACTGATTGCATCTAAAGAGGGCCAATGAGGTGCTCTGTTTGACATGATGTGTAGTCTGTTCCAAAGGTGCGTTAAACTGTGGTAGCCAATTGTCTCCCTCCAGCAGGTTGTATCAATGTCACATGTCAGGTTAAGGTCCATACAGTGAGTAACCCATGTATCATTTGAGTTATGGATAAGGATATGCAGCATTTCCAATACAGTTAAGTCAGTGATTACCTCATTTACAAGCCAGAGATCACCTCTGAGTAGTCTGTATGTCACACACTAAAGTGACAGTGATATCAGATGATCACCACAGACAGATGCTGAAGACTTGATTTCCCACTGTGAGGAAACTATGTGCTTTTTCCAATTGCCGCAGGCACTTGGAAAGGTACATACCAAGAGGGCCATTGCACTCAACTATTGGTTTTTAGAGGGAAGAGGACATGGATGTTAAGATGCCTACTTTTTCTGGAGACAATGTCCTCACTTATTACATGAGCATGATAGAATGCTCTTCTTACCACTGTGGAGACATGGTGATCTAAGGTAGGTTAGCTGTCAACCTATGTTTCCAGGTCTCCCACCCCTGAGTATGTATGTCAGGTTTTGCTATTGATGTGGTCCTTAGCAGGAACATCACTGTTACCAGAGGAAATGATAATACATATATTTGCATAGCTTTTAAAGCCATGACTTTGTATATAAGACCCTTGTGTTGTATGTTGACATACTTTGGAGATTCTATGATCCCTCCCTGTTTGCAGGCATCAGCAAACCCTGCCAGCCACAGACATGTACTTTGGAGAAATGGATTCCAAACAGTGCAGGAACCATGAATAAACCCTGTCGAACACACTAGTTAGATTTCAACTATCAGAGTTGGATTCACATATTTTGACTATATCACCTCTATCACTGTGGTAGCAAATGACCCCCTCTAATGATATAAATGTCAATGCCTAGTTGGGTGCATTTCTCAATGATGGCTCAGTTGGGGATAGTTTCAAATGTTTTAGCTAAGTCTAGGTAGGCTGTTTGTACAGATTTTCCCTCATCCAGGTCCTAAGTGTCTATCTCAAAGATGTCATCCAAGTGTAACAGGCATGATCTCCCTTTCACAAATCCAAACTGTATAGGGTCAGTTGTGTGGAGATTACCTTTATCTTTGTTGATAAGGTCCATGATGATTTGCCTCATGGCCTAGCAGATATGGATAGTCAGGATAATTGGTGTATAGTTTCTGGGTCAGTGGATGAACCACCTCTGTGCAAACAGATAACGGTGGCTATTTCCATTCAGCTGGGACAAAGCCAGTGGTTACACTAAGATTGCAAAGATCTCCAGTTGTGTTAGTACCCTATGTTGGAATCCATGTGCCATAGATGCTGTGTTTTTGTCCATGGAGAGTCTATTTTTGACCTACTATTTATAGATACAAGGTAGGGGACATGTTGTAGGGATGCCATGTGGTATGTGTGGTGGGGACAGTAGAGTGATGGTTTCACAGAACCTATTGGCCAACAGGTTAGCTATGTTGACAGGCTCTGTATATGAGGTATCATTAACCATGAGTTCAGCACACATGTGGGCCTTTCCTTTTAGGCTACAGATGTAACTAAAGAATGCCTTGTGGATGTTCTTTGTGGAGGAGGCTAATTTGGACCCATGCTTTATTTTGGAGAACTTCACAACACCACTTATTTGCAAATTTAAGCTGAGGAGGGAGTGTTTCCAGTTTAGGGGGGCTCCCTCCCTCCTAGCCTTACCCTCCTACCCTTACACAGCAATGTCTTTCTATTATTGTAAAGCCTGTTACTGGCAGTTATCCACAAGGCAGGCTTGCTTCACCATGAGGAGCTTGCTGTGCTCATGTCAGGTACATCCAAGAAGGTGCAGTCATGCATGTGTTTGTATAATACATTGGTGTAATCTGGATTGGTGAATGTCTTTAGTGTATTTTCTGCAAGGGGGGTGTCTGGTGTGATACCTACTTTGATTAAGACATATTTGAGGCCAGATCTCACCAGGGAGGCCCTCACAATGGGGGTGCAACAGTGATCACCCATATTGGCAAGCACCCAGTCAAGAATGTTAGCTCCCCTTGTTTGGGTTTCAACCAGCTGGTCCAGGGCATTGGAGATAATGAAGTCAAGTAACCTTTAGGCAAGTGAGTTGGAGCACAACTAATCTACCCAGTCAGTGGGTAGTAAACGTCACCCCAAATCATGGTGCCCAGTTGTATCTTGATAGGCTCATGTAGATCCAAATAAGCAAATTGGGTGTCCTGATTCATGGAGGGGCTCCTGTAGGTGGCAATGACTTGAATAGGTGCCCCACAAACAGTCAATAGCACCTAAAGTGTATCCATGGAATCATACTGTGTAACCAGTGTGGGTGTGTATGTGTCTTTAATGAATATTTATACACTGCCAATATTAGCTTGCATGCCTTCAGTTTGTGGTCTGCATGTGCGGAAGGAAGTGTAGCCTGGTATAGCTGTGATGCTCACCACAGCTTTGAACCAGGTGCCTGTGATTGCTCAAAGGTCTGCATGTTCCAAGATGAGGACAGCTTCCAGTGAGACCAGTTTCCTGTTGACCCTCCTAGCATTTACATTATATTCTTTTTTTTTTAAAACAAGTTTATTAATTTTAACATACAAAATAAATATTATGACAATCTTATGCAAGTAGTTAACATATAAACAATTATAACATCTAATAAAACGACTAAAGTATTTACAAAGACATCCACTCTAGATTAAATCAATTAATTAAACTGTAACATCTTACTAATAAAACTAAGACTGTTTTAACAACTTTTGTAAGGTAATCCATATATTATAGTAAGATGTTTTCCTAATGGTTCTTGACTTTATTGTCATTAGTTCCATATGACATACTTCAATCATAACATTTTTAAATTCATTAAATGAAGGAGGAGTATCTGAAATCCAATTTCTAGTTATTATTTTTCTAGCCACTGCTAGAATTGACCATAGTAAAGGAAGTTTAACTTTTTTAACACATTTAGGAACAGGGGTGTTAAATAATATAAGTGACTTAGAGACTATGAAATTATCTGTAAAAAGAGCCTGCAAAAAATCATTGATTAACATCCAATATTCCTTCCGTTTTATACAATCGTAAAACATATGTGCCCAGTCAGCATTTATTTCTACCGTACATCTCTTACATATGTTATCTTTTTTGTTAATTTTTTTCATCATTAGGGGTGTATAAAAAGATCTATGTAAAAATTTACAGGTATAAAGTCTCCAATTAATAGAAGTAGTTTTATAAGCAGATTCCAATATATATTGTTTATCTTGTTGTTTTGGTAATTCACCATTAATGGAATTGAAATAATTCCAGTAATTATCTGAACTATAATAAGTTTCATCTCTAATAATTTTATGTATATGTGAGAGCTTACCTTTATCAGAAACCCTTTGTTGTAAATTTAGTATCAAGTAGTCAATCAATATTGGAACAGATTCTTTAACTGTTAAAAACATTAAGCCAAGTTTGTTAGCAAGATGATGTCTAAAAGTCTGAATCTCTAACCAACATGTTTCTCTCAAGTCAAATTCTTGCTTTAAGAAGTCTAAATTGTTTACTTTATTGTCTGACAGCAACTGATACCAATACTTTAAATTATTCTCTGTGACTAGAAGAGTTCTTTCAGAGGTGGATGATAAAAGAATACCGTGTGTATATATTATGGGAAATAAGATAAAATTCCATTCCTTATACTTAGGATGCGTATATATAAAATTACGATATCTAATAATAATATTTAATGGGTAACTAATTATATATTTTGGTGTAATAGATAAGGTACAAAACTCTTTAAGTAACCATAACATGGGATTGTTTATAATAGTATTTTTGTGTGCTAATGATATTTTTGTGAAGTGCATGCTAATTAATTCCCAATATTCCTTCCATTTTGCAACATATGACTGATCTATTAGTAATGTTATAACTTTTATAATAGAAGAGATAGTGTATAAATCAAAGTCTGGAAATGCTATACCCCCTTGGGACCAACTATTAGTATGTTTCTTTAATGCAATCCTAGGTCTATTAGGTGCCCATAAGAAATTTAACATTTGTGAATTTAATTTCTTAATAATTATTTTTGTAAGTGGGAGTATTATTGATTGCATTATGTATAATATCTTCGGGGATATTATCATTTTAATAATTGTGAGTCTTTCTTCCATGGTAAAAAACATATTATTCCAGCTATTGAAATGAGTTTGTATATTATGAAGACATTTACTATAATTATGATGTATAATGGATTTAATATCTTTAGTTGATATTATGCCTAAATAAGTTATTTGACCTGAATTGGGTATGTATTTAAGAAAATCACTAGTAAGAACATTTTTCCCTGTGTATATTGGTAATATTTTAGTTTTTTCTTCATTAAATATCAATCCTGAAATATTCTTGAAATCTATCATCTTATCAAATAATGACTGCATAGAAGAATTTGTCCCTGTTGATGTAATTAAAACATCATCTGCAAAAAGTTGAATTTTAGATATTGTATTTTTGTCTATACCAAATCCATCTATATCATTGCTGTTCCTAATCAAATTAGCCCAAGGCTCCATTATTAAAGTAAATAACAATGGTGAAAGTGGACACCCTTGTTTTGTGCCTTTTAATATGGGTATCTTTTGCGAGACATATGTTCCAATTTTAATGTATGCCAACGTTCCTTTATATAAATGTTCAATTAAATTCACAAATGTATTAGAGAAATTTGTACACTTCAATAAGATAAACAGATAGTCCCAACTTACTGAGTCAAATGCTGAACTAATATCAAGGCTTATGAGTGTCAAATCTTTCTTTTTTCTGTTTGCATAATCAATCGGAGTTAAAGTTCTCCTTATATTATCAAAAGTATTTCTATTTGTAATAAAGCCTGTCTGATCTATATCTATTATACTTGGAATGATTGTCTTTAGTCTGTCAGCAAATATATTCATGAACATTTTGTAGTCAACATTAAGTAGTGAAATGGGCCTGTATGATGTGCAACTAGCTGGATCTTTATTGGGTTTCAAGATTGATGAAATAAATGTGTATTGCCAAGATGGGGGTATTATCAATTCATTTTGAGCTGAAATAAAAACCTTATGTATTAATGAATAGGTACTCTTTGGAAGGATTTTATAAATCTCAGGAATAATACCATCATTACCTGGTGCTTTGTTTAATTTAAGTTTATTTATTTGTGTGATGATTTCTGTATGTGAAATATTTCTATCTATTAATCCAGCTTGTTGTTTATTAAGTTTTTTGTTCATGTTTGTAATTATAGGTTCATAGGTTCATAGGTTCATACTAGGCTATCTGCCTGAGGGCATTTACAAGCCTAGCCCATAGTTTTGTGGCTTACGCCACCCCTTTAGTATGGGGAACTATACCCATTATTTTGCTGTGCCTCTGTTGAGCAGTGACACTGAGGTAATCCCTGGGGTATATCTGCGATCTCCCATCCATTGGTCAAGATTTCTCTTGAACAAGGCCAGCGAGGTGCTCTGCCTCACATATACCGGGATTTTATTCCACAGCATAGGGAGTCTTTGGGTGATGAATCTATCGCTCCAGCAAGTCCTATTAATAGCCGTGTCAAGGTTTAAGTCTCCGCCCTTGTGGCTCTGACGGATCTAGATTTTTGAGGTGAAGCATATTCATCAAATCTGGGTTTGACATGGCCTTGTATGTTAGGCAAAGGTCACCTCTGAGCAAGCGGTGGCGACTGAATAGAGCTGGAGTTCTTTCAGTCGGGCAGCATAGGACAGATGTTTGAGACCCTTTATCCTTTTGGTGAGGAACTTTGTGGCCTCTCCAGCTGCTGCAAGTGTCGGGTCAGATACATTCGAATGGGGCATTGTACTCAATCATTGGTCTGATGAGTGATGAGTATAGGAGACTATGACCTCCCTTGATCTAGATGAGAATCCCTTCATGATAAGGTGGGCAATGTAGAAGGTCTTCCTAACTACTTTAGCTACATGGGTGTCGAATGACAGACTACTATCAACCTGGGTCCCCAGGTCCCTGATAACTTCTTCTGTGCTCAGTGGATTGCCACCTATTTGGTAGCTAGGGGTAACCCTGTTTTTCCCGAAGGGTATGACTATGCATTTTTTGGCATTTAACTTTAGGCCATGGTTCTGGCACCAGTTATCCGTTTCTGTGAGACCCTTCTGAAGGATATCTGTGTCAGATGTGTTTTCTACTATGGCCCAGTTTGCAGTCATCTGCAAACTTTGTCAGCCATAACCCTCCTGTGTTTGCTTGTACTTTGGAAAAGTAGATGCCAAACAAGAGTGGGCCCAGGACTGAGCCCTGTGGTACACCACTTGTGACAGGCTTTGAGTCTGACATGGCACCAGCAACTCTGACCCTGTGGGTTCTGTCACTCAGCCAGTTTGCAACCCATCTTGTGATGTATGGGTTAACATTTAAGCTGATGAGTTTTTCAATGATACCCGAGTGGGGTATTGTATCGAAGGCCTTCGCCAGATCGAGGTAGGCTGTATGGACTGCCTTTCCTCATCAATGGCTTTGGTGACTGTTTCAAAAAGTCAACCAAGTTTAGAAGGCATGATCTGCCTTTGACAAAGCCAAACTGGGATGGATCCAAAGTCTGCAAATTCCCTATGTCTTTATTTATGAGGTCCATTATGATCCTCTCCATGGCTTTGCAGATAAGACTTGTCAAGCTAATGGGCGGTAATTTCCAGGGTCGGTGGAGGCACCGCCTTTGTGAAGTGGGACCACAGTTGCAGTCGCCACTTCCTGGAGTGCGTATCCAGAGGTAAGACTATGATTAAACAGCTGTCCTAGCTGTGGGTTTAATTCCTCGTTGAGTTCGTGGAGCACACAGCCGGGGACACCATCAGGTCCCATGGATGCTGTGTTTTTTGCTTTGGAGAGAGCAGTTCTCACTTGGGCGTTGGAGATGTTTGGGGGGCTGCAATCGCTTGGTATAGATATCTCTCCTTTGGGGGGGGAGGGGGAGGAGAAGTTTGCACTGAACCTGTCAGCCAGTATGTTGGCAATGTCTGTAGGATCAGTAATCTTCACATCATTTTGAACTAGTTCTGAGCATATCTGGGAGTTTCCTCCCAGGTTTCTAACATAGCTAAAGAAGGCCTTATGATTGTCTTTTGAGTCTTTAGCTATTTTTCTCTCAAAATTTGCTTTGGATGATTTTATGAGAGCTCTTAGTTTTTACTTATAGTGATCAAGGGTGTCTTACCTTTTAAGGATTTTGCTCTATCTTGTAGTAGCTTCCTCCTTTTGTTGTAGAGTTTGTTTATGGCTGGGGTCCACCAGACTGGACGCTTGTCTTTGGTACAAAGAGTCTTTGTTTTGCTTGGGATTGCCTTATCCATGCAGTCCTGCAGGTGCTGGTAGAAGGCATTTGTAAGTGATTCAGCGGCTTGAGTACTGTTTTCGCCGGCTCGGGGCCTTAAAGGAGACCACACTAGTCTTTAGAAGTGTGAAGTCGGCTTTCGAGAAGTTCTTTACTGTGGTCTTTTTATTTCAGGTGGGGTGGGATGAGGACCTCCAGCGAGATTAGTTTGTGATCTGATCTCACCAGTGAGGGTATACTTCCGGTGTTGAACATTGTGCTCCCATGTTCGTGATGATGAGATCAAGTATGTTTTCTCCTCTTGTGGGGATGGTGACTAGTTGTTCCATGGCATTTGAGTTTATGAATTCCAGGAACTTTTGGGCTAGGGTGTTTGGGCTTGAGTAGTGTTCCCAGTCTATATTAGGGTAATTGAAGTCACCTAGTATGATGGTGTTTGGTGATACATTTATCCCCTCTAGTGTTTTCAGGAAGGCCATGTGAGGTTCCTGAGTTTGTGAGGGTGGCCTGTAACATGCTACAATTTGCAGAGCAGTCTTGCCTATGGTTAATTGCACCTGGATGGTCTCCGATGCATCGTGAGTTGCCACCAGTCTTGAGGTGTGGGTGTCCTTGATGAATATGGATACCCCCCCTCCTTTCTTGGTATTGTCTGAATTTTGGGGCCGGAACGCATGATAAGAGGTAAAACCTGATAGTGCTGGGGTGCTCTCAGGAGCCTTGAACCAGGTTTCTGTCACTGCACAGACATCGATGTTCTCCATACTGAGAAGGGCCTCGAGTGCGTGCATTTTGAGATTTAGACTTCTAGCATTGAGCAGCATTACCTTTAGTTTTTTTCCTTTTTTGTGTTCTAGGGTGGTAGGTTTAGAATTTGAGCCTTGCCTAAAAAGGCACTATGGGGTGGCAAGAGCCTTTGCCAATATCCGGAATCCCAGGGGTGACAGGTGCAAGCCGTCCCTTGCAAAGCAGCGTGGCTTGTCCAGCATGTCATCCCAGGCAGACAGACATTGGATCCCCTTTGAATGACACCAGAGTTTAAGCCAATTGTTAAAGCTGATCATCTTATCTCTGTATTGTGACATCATTCTTGGTGAAGGTAGGATACTGCTCAAGGTCAGGGTCATACCTGCCTGGGCTACATAATCAGAGAGCTCCTCAATGTCTCTTTTCATGTAGTCCAAGGAGGTATGTCTCAGGTCGTTTACACCAGCGTGGACAATGACTGAGTCGTATTTGTACCTGCTGTTGAGAGACCTGAGTGCTTGCGTTATGTGGCGGATTCTAGCGCCCGACAGGCAGCTTACTGTGACCTACTCCTTACTCAGTCTGGTGAGCGGGACGTCAGTGTGTCTGACTATGGAGTCACCAATGACTAGTGTGTCTGGCATTGTGTTTGGCCTTAAGGGCTGTGACTGTTTGACACTCTGATTGTGAGGTCTATGTGTTGCAGGTGTTGTGTTCTGAGGTGGTGGTTGTTTGGGTGTCTGCTTTGGTGGCCTCTGCTGTTTTGGTAGATTTTTGATCAGAGCCACCGAGTATGTCTTTGTGTGTTTATGTGTATGATTTGAGGTTGTGATGGTACTATGTGAGACTGGGTCTATAGTGTGTGTGGTAACCTTCTCCTCCTGACTGGTCTTGCCAGTCCTATGTTGAGAGAGCTCAGCCTCCAGTTTGGCCGTATAGTTGCATCTCTCGCATGTATTTGTGTTTTGTGGGAGGAGGAGAGGGTTGTCTGTGTACATGAGGCAATTGTAACATTGCCTCAATATTCCCAGGTTCACCAGCTGAGCAGGAGAGGACACTAGCAACTGATCCCTCGACATGCTAGAAGGACTAGACAAAAAACTTTAAAAGAGATTCGGGGACGTGGGTGACCGAGAAATGGGGTTTGCCTTTTGGGGTGCTATCTATAAGAGTGCCGTATCAAGGTAATAAGTACTGTAGGAGCAAGTGCTAGGTTTAACAGATAGAGAAAAGTCTACTTGGAGTCAAGTAGAGATGATCTTTTTAGGTATTAGAGAAAGTGCTAGTAACAGGGATGCTTAAAGGTAAGATTGAAAAGAATGCACTCTGCAGTGTGCACTAGAGAAGTTAGATATGAAAGTAGGTAACTTGAGTTTTACCTGTTTAAAAAGTTAAGGTTTAGTGGAGAGTTACTATTTTTAAAACAGCAAGATGGACTGAAAGGGGTGGTTACTTTTGTATTTTCGTACTATGAAATACTGTAGGATGGCCAATAAATTTAAATAATTGAACGGGTGGGATTTCAAAAGTGATGGTTTTGTGATTACTCACATAAGCCAGTGAAAGTAGAGAGAAATGAGATATATGGTCAGATTAGCATAAGAGGCGGGCAATTAGAAAGACAGTGGTATTTAACAAGACAACTTAAATGGGTGGGAGGGAGGGAAAAAATTCTGCCTGACTCAGAACAGAGAGAGCTGTGGTCTCTTTTGAAGTTTTAATATGCTGTTAAAACAGAATGCAAGCAAAACACAAGGTAAAGAAAACAAACTACAGTATTCAAAATATAGAAAGGCTATACAGAAATACAAAAAATAACAGCAAACTAACCTCTCCTTCACAGCAAAGTGTGGCAGAGTCTGGATGAGCCTTTCTGGTAAAGCTCTTTATTCTGTCTTTAGATTCCATATTAATGTTATTATGGTTAATGTTATGAAAGTGATTTCTAAATTCATCTAATATTTCTGGTAAACTAGAAACATTCTTCTTTTTCCTTGAAGAGAAAATTTCTTTGATGTGATTTTGTTTATTAAGCCTTTTCGTTTTATTTTTAAGTCTATGTAAGTATTTGGGACTTATTGAGTAAGACAAAAATTTGTATTTCTCTAATGTTATTTTGACTTTGTGATTTAAAATTTCTTTGTATTTCTCATTTAATTTGTTTATTTCCTCAATGGCTTTTTTGTCCATAATATTTTCCTTATTATTATGTTTATATGAGTCTAATTTGTTTTGTATGTCTATTAATTCCCTGTCCCAAGTTTTCCTTTTGTTATTATACCATCTGATACTTTGTCCATATAAATAAGATTTTAGAGCATCCCAAATGTAAATAATGGAGACATCAGGCGTAGTATTTAAGTCCAAAAAATGTTGTACCTCTGTAAGTATATAATCCTTATAATCTTTTAGTTGGGTTAGGTATGCAGGTATTCCTTTGATCTGAACATTATGAGTAATATTTACCATAAATTCAAAGACAATTGAATTATGATCTGATATAGGGCATGAAATGATCTTAGAATTAGTTGTCAGTTACCAGTTGGTTAGAAATAAAGACTCTATCTATTCTTGAAAAAGTTCTATGTCTGTTAGAAAAAAAGGTATATGGTAATGATTTAGAATCTGTCTGATTATTAATATCATTCAAATGATATAGATTAATGAAATCCTTTAAATGTTTTGCACTAGATGTGATTTTCCTTTTTCCTATAGTAGTAGTATCTTTTTCATGTAGGATACAGTTAAAATCTCCTGTTAAAATAATATCTCCTTTAGAAAATGATATAATCTTATTGAGATGATATTTAACTGTATTAGTACCAAATCCTGGTATCCAGTATACATTAATCAATGTATAGATTTTCCCATTAATCTGTATTGTAACCAGGCAAAACATTCCTTTGTCATCTTTATAAGACTTAATAATTTTAGGTGTGGGCATATTTGTGTTCCATAAAATAGCCACTCCTCTTTTTTTCTGTGTGTGTTCTGAGCTAACCAAGATTGTATATTTATTAGTGGCTAATTTATCTATATCTTTTTTCAGGAGATGTGTTTCCTGAAGGAATATTAGGTTGGCTCTACGCAGATTAATATATCTCATTAAACTTCCCCTTGTACACGGGTTATTCAATCCATTAATGTTTAGAGAAATTCCTTTTAAAGTTACCATTTAACTTTTATAAACATATAAAACATATAATCAGAATAGCATTTACTAAAGTAAGTATTATTATGTCTCCTCCTTTAGGTATTATATTAATTATAGCTGCAATTAGTGAACATCTTATGAAATTTAGTGAAATTTTAACTTTTATTTGTAGTGACAGTGAATTTATAAAATGTGATGTGGATGTCAAAACTACGTACACATGACAAAAATCATATGAAAATATTGTTTGGATTAAACATTGCATCCGGCCTGGAGTTGAAAACTCCAACTTCGAGTAACAAATACCACTCAAGTTATCTCCCTATCCTAAGCAGCAGTACCCCAGCTGCCACCAAAATTAAATAAATACTAACTTTTTATTAATTAAGGTTAAGCTCATTATTTTGATTATCTATTATAGCAGGACTTAAACAATTAATATAACAGCTTCTTATTTTACAGTATAATAAATAAAAGAAGAACAATTATGCAATTAATGTAATAATTAGATATGAAAGTTAAGAAATAAGTTATTATACCATTTACACTAACTAATCTCTATGATAATATATAAGGAACTAAAATAGAACTTATAATCAATATCACTAACATGTATTATGTATATCTAATATTTGTTTACTTTAAAACTTATACAATAAATGACTTATTATAAATCATCTTTGAGAAATAGAAACATTACCAACATTATTTTTGAGAATACCCTTGTGTTATCATATTAAAACTTTTATAGTCATCTTAACAATGTTATGTATATCTATTCTATATAATGTGTATATTATCATAAAAGCATTCTAACAATCTTGAAAGAGAGAGCAGAGGAGAGCGAAAAAAAATACCCTTTTAGTTGTTTAATATAAATTTATAGTGATAGGTTCTTATTATTTGTTTATGTTCATTTGAATTTAAAAACATTTATTATCTAAGGCTATTATGTCTCAAAATATTATTTGCATTAGAATATTCATATTTTCTGCCATAACAGTACTATTAATAGTTTTAAAACTTGAAACTACATGTACTACAAACTTCCTTCTCTTACTTGTTCTTACCATTTAAATAAAAATTGTTATTATTAGTATATGAGATAAAAGAAACAGACTACAAAGCAATGTTGATCTCTAGTTATGCATGAATCATTGTGATGAAAGCCTGCTATATCTCATATATCTGCACTGCAGCTTAGAATGTATCACATGACACTTTCTTCTGAAATAAAATCATAGTAATGCACATACTTATTTATCTTTGTTAAAATAAATGCATTATAATGTTATATATCATTAAATTATATGCACCTATATGCATTGAAATGCAGCAACTATATAAGCTTTCAGAGTCACATATGCATGAGTTTAGCTACTATGCATTCTAAGCTATTTCATTTGTTTACTATGGCATATTAAGACATTAAAAATCATAATAACTTTTACATTTTATAAGTAACATCTTAAATAAGTAAGTTATTATAAAGAAAAACTCACATTTTGTTGTCATAAAGTTCGTTTTTCATCACAATACCGCATTTACAGCAGTTCTACTTCCTGAAACGGGTTTACTTCTTGAATTTGCACCATGTCTGTGTGAAATCAGGGGTCAAAGTTCAAAATGGCTGCTTTCAGCTTCTCTGTGCATTTGCTGAATGTTGAAGCTTTTAAATCGGCTTGAGGACACTATTCACGAGGATACCTATAACTAAAATTGTCTCTTATAACATTCTGGCGGGAATTTTAGTAAAAGTAAGTGATAAACATTCATTTTGAATGTAAAAGGATTTATACAGTGTAAAACCTTCTCGAAGCACTCCACAAGTCATTGCAGTCTCTATGGCAGTGAAACCAAGCCTTAAATTATCTAACATAAACATTTCTTAAATTTATGTGTCCCATTTCATTTTCTCATTCAAAGTATGTTACAGACACACATCAGTATTATTAGAACCTTGTTACTTCTTAAAAAAAAAAAAAAAAAAAAAAAAAGAACATATCTAGATATATATTTACTTGCTGTTTCTTTTAGTAAAGTAAAACCTGAGACACATTACTTACAACTGCTTTAGTTCTAGTCAGCTACAGTTATATCATAACTTATTATTTGATATTATGTGTTTAAGCAATTTTAAATATAGTATAATATAAAGCAGTTTTATTTAAACAGCATAAATAATTTTAAAGAGATAATATTTTATTTTTCCCCCTTTTTCCTTCTTTTCATCTTTCCCCCCTCTCTGCCCTCCCTCCCCCTTCCATATATGTTTAGTTTAAATAGAGTGCTATTATTTAAAATAAAGAAAGAAAAAAAAGATATAACATATTACTAACCTTAGATCTCTTAGTTACAGAAGAGAAACAAGTTGATTTATATCAGGTAATTTGTTCCTCATGTAAGTTTGATTATCCATAAAACAAACTTCAGTTATTCCACATTAGTATAACTTTGTACAAATCATTAAGATATGTATGGTTTTCTTGTAGATGCAGAAACTGTAATTAAAAAGTTCAAAGAAATATAAAACATGTCATTTGTTTTTTAGTCTCTTTTGTTTCTCTGATGTCTTCCAAGATGTTCCTGTTGCCATTCTTTTTAACGAAAGACTTGCCCATTCCATATCCTCTATTTTGTCCAGTATTTTTTTTTTTTTAATATATACCAAAGCAGAGTCCAGGTCTTCAAAAATTTTAGGGCCATCAGGTAAAAAGATTTTCAGTTTGGAAGGAAATAAAAGATGAGTTTTGAACTGTGCTTTCTTAAGCTCTCTTATTAATGGTAAAAAGACCTTTCTTTTTGATATTACCAAAGAGGAATAGTCATTGTCAAAGCGCACAGTTGCTTCATTAATTTGTATAGGTGATTTAGCCCATGCAGATTTTAATACCATCTCCTTGTCATAAGATGATAAAAATTTTAGAATAACTGATCTAGGATCATTTTTATTTGTATTAGAAATGGCTAAAGATCTGTGGGCTCTTTCAATGCCAAAAGAAAATGCCTCTGACAGATCTAAAGTTTTGGGAAGCCAAGTGTTTAAAAAAGATGTAATATTGTTACCTTCTATATTTTCTGGCAGCCCAAAAATCCTTATATTGTTACGTCTGGATCTGTTTTCCAAGTCATCTAGTTTGGATTGAAGGTGAGTGTTTTGTTTCAATAAAAATTCAGTGTTCATTTCTTCTTCCTTAATTCTGTTGTCCATATCATTAAGTGCCTCTTCTATACCTGTTATCTGGGCTTTCTGATGTTGTAAATCTTGGTGTAGCATATCCATTTGTTTTGTGGTTTTCTCTATAAAGTTGTCAATTTTAACATCCAGTTTATCCATTTTAGTTGTTAGTTGCTGTATAGTTGATAATATTGTCTGAAGCTCTTTCTTAATGCTTGAATCCTGACTGTTAGCCTTGCTGGAACTCATTCTGAACAGAAGTGATGAGAGAGAATTTTCCAAAAGGATTTCTGACAGGAAAGTCAGTTAAATTTTCTTTCTTTTTTGAATATTATTATAAGTAATGATAGTCCAAACGTTTTTAGAAAGAAAATTATTCCATTAGTTGAGTTTTGAAGTAATAATTTCCTGTTAATGTAGTAATGTTGGTGGAGCTGAAGTAATCTGCTGCTACCCTGTGTTCATCCTTGGCCACGCCCCCTCACATTATATTCTTGAGGTTGTTTCTACATGGAGTGTTTACACTGGAAAAATTGGTCTTGAGACACCACCTAAAAAGTCCACTATGGGGATGGCAATAGCCTTGGCCAGTATCCAAAATCCAAGGGGTGATAGACGAAGACCATCTGTGACAAAGCATTGAGGTCTGTTGAGTATGTCTTCCCAGGCTAACAGATAGTGGATACCCTTAGACTGATACCAGATGTTAAGCCTATTATTGAAATCAGTAGTGTTATGTTTGTATTGAGGCATCATGCTAGCTGAAGATAAAATAAAGCTGATGCTCAAGGGCATACCTGCCTGAGACACATAGTGTGAGACCTCAGTCAAGTCTGTTCTCACACAGTCCAGAGATACATGTGTCAAGTCTTACACAACAACAGGAACTATGATGTAGTCATAACAGTACCTGTTCTTGACAGATATGACTGTATGTGAGATATGCCATATCCTGGCACCTCACAGACAGCTTACTGTGACCTTTACCTTATCTAGCCTGGTAAGGTGACATCAGTGTGACTCACGATGTAATCACCTATGACTGATATGTTTGAACTTGTGCCTTGTGGTAAGAGTTTGACCAGTGAGATGGTAGTGCATTAGCTATTATATGTACTGTGCTCTGCAGGGATACTGTTATGTGCAGTGTGCTTGCATTTCTCTTTGTGAGGTGTCTGGTAAATAGGTGTGTTTCTGGTATGCACCTCCGCATATGTAGGTATGTGTGATGTGGGTTTGGGGGGAGTAGGAGGTGAGGTCGGCATGTTGGCTTCCTGCTCATTGTCATATGTACTGTCAGGTGTGTGAGAAAGCATGGATTCAATGTTTTTAATGTAGGTGCATCTTACACAAGTTGTGCTTGTGTGGAGTAGGAGTAGTGGTTTGGGGATCCTGTCCACATCTCTGCAGTAGTCAGGGATAACGCCATTAGCAATAGATTATTGCTTGTGTATACATCACAACAGGCCATGGTTAGTCAGTGGCCTGACAGACGCTTACATGTAACATGTTATTACATTTATGGTGTCATCCTAAGGGAAAACAGTACCTGACAATGTGGGATAGCATGGTAGATTTAGTATACTGCTTTGCCAGCTTTGTGGCATTTGAATGGACCATAATACTGTTATTAGGCATGGTCGGAAAAGCATACTTACAAATGTGACAATGTACGACTTCAGCAAAGTTAGGGTCATGCTGCTGCATCCTTGGAATTTACAGCCTCAAACACACTTACTGTAGGCACTCTTTGCAGTGAAGATGTGCATGTCCATGCATGCACAGAAAACTTGCCCAACTTTGCTGTCATTACTTTAGCCTTGCAAGTTTACAACATCTGTCAAACAACCAGAGAGCAAATGTATGTTGTGTGAAATGATGTAGGAATGCAGCTTAGTGGTCCAGGGTCATAAATTTACAGTATGAGATACACAGGACATGTGGGAGGGACAGAGACAATGCCCAAAGTTGGCCACCTGTCTGCAGTAGGCCTCACATCCATGTCACGCAGATCAGCACCATTAGGCTGCATGAATTGCTGTGAAACTGTCACCTAACATGGATCACTGCCACTGTGGAGCTTGATGGAGCAACCTTGGACATCTATGCCACCTGAGACTTAATATTATATTGTGATGCAGCAGCTGTGCTCCTAATCACCATCAGGTCAGTACCCTGGTCAAATGCCTTGAGTCACAGAACCTAAGGCATGATACATATAAACATCAAATGAGTGGTCTAGTTGCTAATTGAAGCATCTACCTGGAAATGGCTTCAACAAGCCTACAGAGCCTTGCATCATGTGTGACAAGTGTGTGAATCAACAAACAGGCTGTGGTCCGCTTCATATAGCTTGGTGCTAACATTTTGCTGCTGGTAAGAGACAAAGAATAGGAGCTGGCAGGCCACAACAATTCAGATGACTCCCCTCTTTTCAGCATTCATAATAAGGTAAATGTTCTTTCCCAGTATGCATTGCTTGATTAGTGTGTAACTTCAGAATAACTGCCTAAATGCCAGTATTTGGCAGTATTCTGTGCAGAACCAGACACCATGGGTGACATTTTTCTCAGAAACCATGATGGCATTATTCAATAGAGACTTGCACACAGGAAACCAGCATGCACTGTCAAGCATTGTCCCCATAGTCGCGGAACAGATACTTGTGACATTGAGTGTGTAATCAATAACAAAGGATCTGCTGCCATGGATATGAGGATTCCCACTCTGACCTTTACCACCCTTTTGGATATAGATGTCCTGAGGCAATGTAGAAATTGCAACTTGTTTACTGAAAACCACTTCATTATTAAACTGATATGGTATGTAAGAAATGTATGTATACAATGTCACTGGAGGCAAAGCTCTCACATAAAAGTACTCCTAATGTCAATAAGGTAGTCAGTTTTCCACATGCTGCAGCCATCATACAAAATCCAAACCAGACATGAGCTGAGGCACTGACATGTAACCTACATAAATCACAAACACCTCGTAGAGAAAGTCCAGATAACAAATACCCTCAGTGGCTCCATATGCACTCTGTGAAAACAAAACACATATCTACACATAGAGCAACATGTCATGGAGCACCAACCTATAAATCCATAAATCAAGATGACACACAATCCAACATTTTAGTTATCTCTGATTATATGCAAAGAAGGAGCTTTCATTGATTCCCACACCAACACAAATGTTCTCCAGGAGGGGCTGACACAGGCATAAAGTTATTGTCAGAGCCATGGGCTAACACTAAATACCAAGAAATGCATAATAATATCCTTTGTGAAGGCATCCATCCCTGGTAACTATTGTATTGCCAGCACACCTCAAACAGTTGACCAAGTAGCCAGTGACTTATGGACAAAGATAGTATCTACCCTTTACTTGTTATGTGTCTGTAATATTGTGGACATCATTCTATGTTGCACAACCTATAAACAAAGGTATGGCATGTAAATCCAAGGAAGCCATTGTTCCACTGTAATCAGCATTCAATAGATTATTATTGATGCAATGTCAACTTTGGTATGTAACTAGCCAGGCATATCCGACAACTGTAACATCCACAGAGGTTCTGCAGTAAAGCACTATGTGCTGTACATAACATATTCTATGCAGACCATGTAAAGCCCCTATCCATGTTGTCTGTCTCCTACATGCTTTGGAGGGGTGGTGAATGCCTGCCATACATAGTAGTGTCAGACCCCACTGTGGACCTCTTGCATATCCACAAAACAATTAACACCAGAATTACCTGGTCTACAGACCTGCACCTTGACAGTGGTATATGTAGGACATGATGGACAGGCAGGTATGTAACCCACAGACTATACACTGTATGGAACAGGTTCCACATCCACATGAAGCACAATTGTGCCCTAACACAAATCAAGGCAAGTTACACAACTGGATGGGGAAAAGGACAATCATATCTGCTTGTGGACCAGTGTCTACAATAGACACAGGGAAACTGTGGATGGTTCACCCCTACACCCCAGCTTGTAGATGTTTCAGCACCCAAAACCATGCTTACACTCAACAGTGGTATCATACATTGACAGTGTTTGGGATGCATGGCTAGACATGAAAGAGCCCTTGTCTTCATTAACATATTAAACACATAGGAACCTATGATCCCAGAATATATGCCATGTTACGTTTCTGACAAAATTTTTCTTGTGTGCTGACATACAATTCTGTGCTCTGACATTGATAGGTTGATTGTAGATGTATACTCATAGGTGTGTCGTACACAATCCTGAAAGTGAGACATAAACATTTCCATGTGACACCTATCATTGTGTGACTACACAGCCATTACAACAGCATCCATTGTGATGTACACACAATATTATGATATAGTCATTATAAATGGCAACATACAGATTCTGCCAATGAGCAGTACAAGTAGGATGCCAAAAGCAACATTGGATGAAAAAAATTCATATTAATGTAGATAGTCACCCTGTGCATCAGACCCATAGCTTTATTTCCCTGGGTCCATGAAAGAGATGAGAGGGATATGGCACAGGTATCATCACTTGCATAAGGGTATTGTGTGGGAGTGCAAAAGGCCTAGGATGACACAATAGGTTGTCAAGCTTGTGTGTGAGTCAGGAAGGGATGCAGGCAGAATGGACCATGGAAATGTGGCATGTGTGTCTATAGGTGACCTGAATGTGACATTGTTGTGCGAGGGCCTAAGTGTACACAGCCAAGCTTAGTGCTTGCTCTATGTGTCTGCATGTTGTACAGCTGTGAGCTGCGCATGGTAAAGCTGACAGTTCATCATCTATATGCCCCTGAACATGTGAGCTGGCTCTGCCAGGAGTTGCACTGGCACCTCCATGCCCAAGCTCAGATGCTGTGCTACTATCTTGGGGTGACTACTGTCTTCTGGGAATGTGTTCTCCATGGGACCACCCAGGACCACAAGCACATGCCCTGCCACATCTTGGTGTGGACAGCACACTCCCCTCTGGAGTGCTGGATGTCCTGCCACTTCAGGATTGTGATTGTGCATGGCCATGTTGACTCTCAGCAGATGTAGTTGCTGACCTACATCCATAAGGCTGACACTCAACTCCAACCAGACATTCCATCACAGGCAACATCCATTTCAAGACAGATAGTATGTGATCTCTCTTGCACCAGTGAATGGATCCAGGGTATCAGCATTTCTATGGACACAGTCACAGATGTCAGACTGTGCTGCATCCATAACCCTGTGCATTAATTTGGACTTCCATTCTGAACATACCTGTGCCTCCATATGCTGAGTGACATGAGATGAGACACCTGCAACAGAAGGTGGGGGGACAGTAGGCCTCCTATGAGCACCCCTATCACTAGGCCAGTGTCAACAGTCACTGAAGCCACAGTAGCCACACATCCCTGTTCAATATCCCCACCTTCTGACTGTCCAGTATATTTGGCCACAGGGGACTGGGTATATGTAGGCATACTGGTTGTGTACGGTGATAATGAGGGTAGATAAGGGATGTCAATTCTGTGCCAGATTCAGCCACTGCAACCACCACCTGTGCCTCACATTGCCCACCATCAACATCAGAGTCTGAAGAGACACTGACATCAGCTTGTGAACTGAACAAAGACCAACCTCCTGGTTACCTGTGATAAAAAGGGAAAAGCATTAAATTAATACCTGCACTACTATGCTCTGCAGTACTATGTTGCAAATATATGTTAAGCTGTATGCACTGCTGTCACTATTACACACTTGCATAACTCACAACCTCATATAGTAGGACATGAGGACTTTATTTTCAAATCCACATCTGTAATCATTTGGAAATAAATGTTCTTTAACAGGAATCTTACTAGGGAAAACATAAATGATGTACACTGCTGACATTTTGCAAAGCTCTGCACAGTTGACACTTATAGCAACCTGTAATGTCCTGACAATACTATCAAATCAATCACTGTGGTCACACCTAAAAGGCATATGTATGAGTCTAAACTGAGTACTATCATTAAATATCTGTACAGTTGGCAATCATGCAGACAGTGCATCAATCCAGCCAGCAGGCCTGTGATGACACTTGAGCAAATACAGTGAATTAAATCTACATCTCTGTCAAAACAGTTTTGTAATTACCAGCAGCAGGAGCATGACCTTTTCCTATTACTGATGGTCCTGGAAAAATGTGAAGTTGAGGTAATGCACACAGCAGCACATATGACAGTATAACAGGGATAATACTTCAAAATATCTCACATTTACATTAGCTGCTATGTTAAAAGGTATGTAGATCTCAAACTGTAGTATGAGCTTAAAACTGTAGCTAACCTCCCCCACAAAACACCTGCGCCAAATTTGTTGACAACATACTTAAAAAATATGTTGTCATGGAACCGGACATTTGCAAAGATTCATGATCATTCTTACAGTCTATTAATGACCTCGTATTTGACCATAATCTCAACTTCCTTACGGTTGATATGAGGGATCTGTATTCATCCATTCCACATGAGATGGGCATTGAATGGGTCAACTTCATGTTGAAAAAGAGAGGCGCACCAACCTTAGATATTTCTTTGGTGGATGAATTACTTGACATCATTCTATCTAGTAACTACTTGATTTTCAATGACACTATTTTTTTACAGAAGGTAGGTGTAGCCATGGGGTCACCTTGTGGCGGCAGCTACACCAACCTCGTCATAGCTTATTGGAAACAAGAAACCATCCAGAAGAATGAAGTTATTAACAACAAAACTGCCTTCTACACACGTTTCCTGGATGATATATTTATGCTGATTAGAGGTGGCAAAGCAGTTGCAATAGAATTGGTGGATTTCTTCAATTCCACCAGTAATTTCCTTTCTTTTACACACACATTTAGCTCTGACCGAATCACCTACCTCGATGTGGACTTGTGGAAGGATTTAAGCATAAGCACATTGTGTGCTAAAATTCATAGGAAGGACACTTATTCCAACACCTTCCTCCACTACAGCAGCTGTCACCCAACCTATCAAAAGAGATCTGTAGTGAAAGGTCAACTTGTTAGGGCTCCCCGAATGGTATCAAAATTTCCAGATTTCATAGAGGAATGCAATACACTCAGATCTATGTTTCTGGGCTGGAGTTATCCCAAACAATTGGTTGATGAACTGATTCAAGAGGTTAGTCATAAGAGAGAAAAGGGAACATACCAACCAATTTTGAAAGGCCCCCACAGGAACGAGTATCCAACAAATCAGCCCATGACCCACCATACTGAGAGTTCACTCCCACCACCTTGTAGTCTTTTTACACCATTCAGTACTGATTACAAGATCATTTCATCCATCCTTCAGAAAAACTGGGTGTTTATTTGAAACAATAACAACCTTAGAAATAAACTACTCGAGTTCCCCAAAATTACCTGGAGGAGGGGAAAGAATTTAAAATATCTTTTGGAGGTTAATGAGTTGCCCCCCTATCAGGAAAGGCATGTTTCAATGTAACATGTGCAATTTCTGTTCCCACATGGATACAGGGGAAAAGTTTAGAATTAGAGGTCAAAAATACAAAGTTAAACACAAATTCAACTGTAAATCTAAAGCCGTTGTTTACCTTGCCCAGTGCCCACAGTGCCCAGCTTTTTACATCTGCAAAATGGACAGGAAACTTTGGGAATGTGTTTATGAGCACAAGTATCACATCAGGAATTTAAAAACAATCAACGCATTGGCAAAGCATGTAGCTGACAATGTCAACCACAAATTTTTATTTAGGGCTATTGACTGTGTAAACTCTGATGGGAGAGGTGATCCTGAAGCCGTCCACCTTGAAGTGTTGGAACTCACGTGGCAAATTCGCATGGATGCCAGCACATTTCCAGGTTTAAATGAAATGTGCTCCATTCACTGTATTTTAAAATTGAAGAGTCTCCTAAGATGACTTGGTTTCATTGTCTAGCACAGTATTTACTGTTTAGGACCTAACAGTCAATATTACTTCCTAGACAACTTAATTGCACATATTGTTTCATCTTTATTGCTCATTCATTATTTACTATTTATCTTTTATTATTTTATTATATAAAATTTTAACACCTCATTTTCTATTATGTCTATTGCACTTTTTAACATTGTTGAGGTAATGTCTTGTACCTCAACTGCCCTCCACTAGGTGTCTTCATTGATTTATAACAGGCACAAACAGGTTTGACTCTTGGTGCTACCAATAGTTTCTAACAGTTTCAAATTGTTCATGCTAGCCTGTATTTGTCAGTTTTTACTATACTAATGTGTAAGTAGTAGTAGTGCCCCCACCGTACATGTTAGCTATTTACTTTGTAATTTACCTTTGTAATTTACCTTTAGAATTTACCTCCTGTTTGTGCAATAGTTTCGACACCCTTAACAACTCTTGCTAGGTTGGATTTTTCAGTATCTGCTGTCCAATTGTGTAAAGGAGCAATCCTTGGCTTCATCGCACATGTTTTCCATCTACTGTTTATGTCAGTAGATGTAGTTGTAATTCGTTCACCCTAACCACTTGTATTATATACAGTGGGTGAGCTTCGTTTTTAAGCTATAGGCATATTGGGTCAAATTATGACTCAATGTGTAGATTTTACCATTTACTACTTTTTATTATATATCAGTTTAAATCGGCAGGTACTACCTTTTGGTAGGTGTTTGTAGTCATTTTTTATGCCACAAGGCAAATGCATGGAGCTCGCAGTTTTACACGGTGCCGTGACCCGTTCACAGTGGGTGGGCTCACGCCTTAAGACTTAGTGTTCTTCACTAGGTCAAATATGACTTAATGCTAAAATTTAGTTTGCATTGCATGATAGTTTTAATCTGCTGGTATTGCCTTTTAAGTTTGTGATTGTAACTGTTTTATGCACAAAGGTGAACGCATGCAGCCCGTTTCTCTTACACTGTGTTGTGATCTGCTCACAGTGGTCAAAATATGACTTAATGCTAAAATTTAGTTTGTATTGCATTATAGGTTTAATCTGCAGGTACTGCCTTTTAGGTTTGTGATTGTGACTGTTTTATGCATAAAGGCGAACGCATGCAGCCTGTTCTTCTTACACTGTGTTGTGATCTGCTCACAGTGGGTGGGCTCGTGACTCCAGACCTAGAGCTGTTTAGCATATTTAATGAATGTATGTTTTTAACCAATGGTGCGATGTTTAATTTAATTGTGGAAGCTAAAAGAAGGGATGTGTGTACTGTTACTTTGTCTGAAGAAGTCTTGGGATTACCTGAGACGAAAAGCGCTTTACAATAAACGGTTCAAACTTCCTGATTTGTGGTGGGATGACTTGCGTTACTCAGCTCGTTTTGCTGCTCTTGTCTGTGAGTTTTCTTAGTTTTTACAGCATTTAACAGATTGAGCTACTGAATCACTGCTATACAAGCTATGTTTTTACATGTTGTACATATACACACGTGCATCCTGTTACATACCTCACTAGCAGCTATTATTATAAGTATGGTTTTACAGTAATGTATTTCTCTACCAGAGACACAGTTACACTCTTGCTTTTCCATTACTCATGTAGCAGGTGTATTTTTTACATGTTGTAGATATAACTGCACAGTTATTTGCTGTTAGATACCTCCCTTACATCTATTCTTTTGTATATGGCTTTATAGTGATGTATTTCTCTACCAGAGTCCCAATAACACTATTTTTCTATTAATCTCATAGCAGATTTGCATGATGTGGCACCATGAGCAGCATCACTTAAAAGCACTTAATGACAGGAACTTGACAATTACTATGTTTTCCTCAACACACTTGTATTAGTTAGCAGTTGTGCCTTGGTACGTTGATGCACTGTTCTGCAGGTGCAATGGTCCTGGGTTTGAAATAGGGTGCAGGTGTACTTTTTGAACTCTGACGAGCTTGGTCTGCAAGGCCATGGAACGTATCATCATGGAACTCATAAACAAAGACATCAGTAACCTCCACACTCTGGATCCCACCCAGTTCTTGTTTGTGAAAGGCAGATCATACCTCCTGAACCTGATCGACTTCTTTGAGGCAGTCACCAAAGCTGTAGATGAGGGTAAGTTGGTTTACACAGCCTATCTTGACCTCGTCAAGGCTTTCGACACCATCCCCCATTCTGGAATTATAGATAGACTCACTAAACTAGGTATAAATCCCTACATCACAAGATGGGTTGCCAACTGGCTCACTGACAGAACCCACACTGTAAAAGTTGCAGACTCCAAATCTGACCTTAAAGCAGTGACAAGTGGAGTACCACAGGGTTCCATCCTGGGACCTCTCCTGTTTGGTATCTACTTCTCTGAAGTACAGGCTAACACAGAAGGCCTCTGGATAACCAAGTTCGCAGATGACTGCAAACTAGGAGCCATAGTCAAGTCCCCAAATGATGTGGACATCCTACAGAAAGGCCTCACTGAGACAGATACCTGGTAGCCATGGCCTCAAGCTCAATGCCAAAAAGGTGCAGTATCATCCCCTTTGGTAAAAACTCTGTAGCCATGAACTACCACATAGGCAGCAATCTACTTAACACTGAATTTGTGATAAGAAACCTTGGGACCCAGGTGGACAGTAGTCTCTCCTTTGATAGTCACATCACCACAGTAGTCAGGAAGTCCTTCTACATGGCACACCTCAACATAAAAGGGTTCTCATCCAGGAAAAAAGAGGTCATTGTTCCTCTCTACTCGACACTCATTAGACCCATTATAGAGTACAACGTCCCTTTTGGAATGTACCTCACAAGACATCTGCAGCAGCTGGAAAGGCCACAGAAGTACCTCACAAAGACGATTACTGGCCTCAAACAAATGCCCTACACTGAACGCCTCAAAAAACTCCAACTTTACTCCATAGCATATTGTATACGCACGCGTAGGTGATCTCTACCTAACATATAAAGTTATGTCAAACCCAGCACTATTGGACATGCAACACCTAAAGAAATCCCAGTCCCTCTGAGCTACATGTTCTAGGGGCCTAAACCTTGTCACCACAATAAACAGGACATGCTGGAGGGATAGATTCCTGTCCCATGGACTTCCCATACTCTGGAACAGGCTACCCATCTATGTCAAGCAAAGTTCTTCATAAGCACTCTTCAAGAAGAATCTTGAAGAGCAGATGGGAAATAGGAAATACACCCCTGGATCACTTCTGTGTCTCTGCTCGACAGTGGCACAGAAAATAACTTTCTCGGGTGGTGTAAGCGAGGGAACCTTGTTGGCTAGGCTTGAGTAGGCCCATGGGCCAATAGCCTAGTACCTTCCTATGAACCTATGAACCTATGAATGTGATTAATATTTTTTTTCAAAAACATATATCAATATAGCAACATTTAGCGTAGCTTAGTGATGTTCCAAGTCATGCAGCATAATGCAAAAAAATCTTTAAAGAAATGAAAAATGTGGAGATAGCACAGTGGTGAAATGGGATGCAAGCAGGGGGGAAAACATAGTGAAAGGCAGGTAGGTATGTGCAGGAAGGGTGTAGGAAAGAACCATAGCTATCCATTTCTTGTACAGTAACAACTGCACTTTAACAGATTTTTACCTGAAGCTGGACTATCACCCCTCAGAGAGAGGGGTGAGAACAATATAAGTGTGTTGTCAAGCCAATTAGACTAAATTAAGTGTGTCTAGTGGACATGTGTGCAAAATGGAGAGCTATGTATGGGAAGAATTTTTTTTTTTAGACAGGTGCCCATTTTTTTAAGGTGAGAGTGGAATGTTGAGGAAGGGACATAGGTATGTGTGGTGGAGGTAAGTTGGGAAGTAGAGGGAGCTTTTGCAGACAGACAAGACAGCAGACAGGGTTGGTGTATGACACAAGACAGTGGTGAACACCTTGCTTGGGGAGAGTGTTGTGGAATCCCAGTCACATCGACATCAGACATGGTAGCAGTGTAATTCAAGTCTTCACCCATAGGACTGTCTGCACTGCACCTTCACTGCTACTGTGTAGGCTGCCCCACCAGGATGGAAAGCATGCTGTCCATCCGGCGTGCACCAACAGTTTGGCACAGCAGCCCATGCACCATGCCTGTCAGTTCATCATAGGTGACATAAGCACCCCCTCCACTACCACTCCCAGAGGAGGGACCACCCCAGCTTGTAATGCAGAACTACCTGATGGAGGAGGTAGTTCAAGGGCAGCAGAGGGGGCTGCGGCCCAGATATGCTTTGTCCAGGTGCTGTGGCTGGGGGAGCTAAGGTAGGTGGATTACCTGGAACTGGACTAACTTTTTGTGCTGTGGTAAATTAAATACAAACATAAGGTAAAAATAAACATAACCAAACAAATGTAATTAATAACATAATAGAAAAAAATAATGAGTAATGGAAAGAAATAAAAAAAGAATATAATGAGGAACACAACAATAAATGACGTAAATGAAAGTATTTCAACAGCAGAGCAATATTAAATAACACATAAAGCCAACATAAGAGGTAATTACAAATAATACATTAATATCAAATCATAATAATAAATATAATTAATATATTAAAGAAGAGAAGGGGTGGGGTGAGAGAGAAAGAAAGAACATTAGTAACTTTGCAGATAATATAACTACACAGACTACTACAACATACTTCTACATATGTTAGATTTCAGTTGTGAGAACACTGACTTCTTATATTGTATAGAATAGATGATGTTGCATGTACATAGCTGTCAACCTGTTAGCATAGGACATTATGAGCCAAGCCATACCAAATGGTGGTACAAAGACACAAGTACAGGGAACATTTTTACATACTGTATTCATGCATTAGTAGCAATATGTTCTGATAACAGATTTGCCATTAAATTGCATTCCAAGTAATGTTATATATCTGCAAATCAAAGGATCAGAAATATGGGGCAGTAGTTATTACATTCTGCATAAATTGTGACATTTGAGAGGTATGTTCATGTACACACGAATTACACTAGATAGCTTGTCATTTCCCAGTTGGCTGCCATGGGATTAGAACCCACAAGCATTGACCACAGGAATAATCTGCACTTTATTTGAAAATAATGAATTATCAAAGCACCACCTCCTTTAAAACTGTGTGAAATTATACATTTATACACATGCATAGCTGTGTCTGGTGTCAGACAGGAACCCACAAGCAATGACCACAAGAATAGTGAGCATTTTATTTGAAAACATTACTTATCAAAGCACCATCTCCTTTTACACTTTATTGCTTAATGTCACTTCAAATTGGGCATTTGCACACGTCTGTCTGTCTAAGACTTCCGTTAACTTATACATATACTCTGTTCATTTACTGAGTGCTATCTAAGCATATTTCAGAAAAAAATATCAGAACTCAAACATGACCCTTAATCTGGGTATTGCACTACATTTATTGCTGACATTTGTAAGTGCATTATTTATTCATTCACATATTAACAATTGACTGGTGTCGGATTAGAACACACATGCAGTGAATACAGGAATTAGTGAACACTTTATTTGAAACCATTTCTTATCAAACACCATTTCTTTTTACACTATATTACTTAATGTCACTTCATATCTGGCATTTACACACATGTATTGTTATCTAGGACTTCTGTTAACTTACCCGTATACCCTGTTCTTTCACTAAGTGCTATCTAGAGCACATTCCAGAAAAAAATTATCAGAATTCAAGTTTGACCCTTAATGTAGGTATTGTACTACATGTATTTCTGACATTTGTTGGTGCATTATTTATTCATTCACATGTAACAGCTGACTGGTATCAGATTAGGACACACACGCTGTGAATACATGAAAAGTGAACACTTTATTTGAAAACATTACTTATCAAACCTTTTAAAATGCATTGATTAATGTTGCCTCATCTCTGGCATTTAGACTGTGGACAGCTGTCTAGGATTTCTGTTGACTTACCCATACACCCTGTTCATTTATTGAGTGTAACATACAGCATATTTCAGACAATGAGCAGACCAGAACAGTGACTGTCAATCTTGGTATATCACAACATCAACTGATAACTGGAAGCTATGCTATACAGTACTGCATGCTTACTTGCTTTACCATTTCAGGAATGTACTGACACATTAATAAAAATGTAGGATGTCCCATGTATTTCATAGCTGACTATAAGGACAGCAAAATCTGTATTTACTTTACTGCACTATTAAGTTATGAATTAAGTTATTACTTTGATGATTTTCTTACTTACCACATGCTTGCCTCATCCTGGCCAAACACCCAGTATGGGACTGTACATTGCAAGCCCTCTCTTCTGCAGCTGTGTTAAGAGAAGCAAACCATTATTTATACCAGTTTTGCACACATTCAGCTTGTATATTTATAAATCACTGGAAAACATACTTACATATCTGTGGGGTGTGACCAGCTCTAGCATTTTGGACCCAGATGTCCAAGGTTCCCCTCTTCCTACATTTCAGGTTGTCATAGTGTGACAACACTGCTCACCAGTGTAGAGGATAACAGTAGCACTGGTTATGTCCCTGGCCAAATCATCCCAGGCCTAAACTTGCACTCTGAGCCCTCGTACTTGCACTGCAGCAGCCGAAGTCCATATCTCTCTACCAGGAGTCCAATAAAAACTTTGGATTCTTGCACACCCCATTTGTGTGCCCTAAAATGAGATTCTCTCCAACTACAGTAGCCATACCCACAGGCAAGGTCAGGCTCCAAGGAATTATGGGAAATTCCTGTGTATTGGCCATTATATAGACTGCATTCCTGCCCTTGCATGTCATACTGTAACTTTCAAAAAAGTGCCATCTTGCTTGGCATCTCACAAACTTGCAAATCCATGTTTAAGCGAAGCTTAGCAATGCTCAGCTTTTCTAACTATTTCTAAATGTAACAATTATTTAATTTAAAGTCGAGCAATGTTTCAGTCACCTGACCAGTTTTACAGCACTATATGTGAAAAGCATTTCTACCCAGAACTCGCACCTGGACCTACTACACTGTAGGTCATGACTCAACCTTTCTAGCCACTGGGATATTGAAGGGAACTCAAATATATGCAGATATATATATATATATATATATATATATATATATATATATATATATATATATATATATATATATATTTATATATATATATATATATATATATATATATATATATATATATATATATATATATATATATAGCAAGGTGCCTGTAAGTGTAGCGCAGTGGAATTGCACATTGTTAAGCATGGCAGACTTACAGCAATTAAATACATCTGGTTTCTATTTTTAGCTGTCTAGCAAATGTCTATTGCTTAGGTACTCCTCACCACACCTAGCAAAGCAGTGCACCCCATCATGCAAACAAGCACATGAAAAAAAATATATATATTAATATCAAATGCATCTAGTGTTTATTTTTAGATGTCTAGCAGATGTCTACTGCTTAAGCATGTCATGATACACCTAGCTAATCATGACACACCATGCAAACAAGCACATAAAAACATTTTAAAAAGTAAAAATAAAAAATTATTAACATCAAATGCATCTGGTTTCTATTTTTAGTTGTTTATTTGTTCTGGTTTCTATTTTTAGATATCTTGCAGATGTCTGATGTATATTTGTGCAAAACTAAGCATAGCCTAGCAATGCAATGCATCGCACAAACAAGCATATAAATATAAAAAAAAATTAAATTGCATTTTAATGACATAAAATGTCTTGTACACCTTTCTGCCATAGTGGATGGGCCAAAAGGTGTGTGGCTGTGCTGTGAGTCTTACACAGATTAAAAATCTGTGTTGCTGTGAACTCCATTAGGCACACGCCATAATTAATATATATGGCGGGCTGCCAAGGGGGATCCATGGCCATGTACATGGATACATTCCATGTAGGCTCTACACGGAGCTTACACAGACTTTATTGAATCCTGGGGACAGACACACACACCCACACAGTACACACATACAAGTACACACGCACTGATGCATACAAACACATAGTCAAACACACGAACACAGAAATGTGACCCAACTTATGACAAGCAAAATTGAGTGCAATTGTTTTATCACTCTATTTGCTTCATCCTCACAAAATTATTTATATTCATTAGGTATAACTCAAATGCTTGTTTCTGCTAAAAATAAAGTAATATTAGCCATAGCTATGCATTCTGCTTGTGCTGTGCTCTTTCACGCACACACACACACACACACACACACACACACACACACACACACACACACACACACACAGACATGTGTGTCTACACATTCCCACTACTTGAGAACAGACAAATTGGTTGTCAGTTGTTTTTGATACATAGTTTGCTTACTCTTACAAAAATTAATATTTTTTTCACTAGGCATAACTCAAATGTTTGGCTCTGAAGACAAAGAAGTACTTTGCTTGTTATGCACACACATGCACATACACACACTACCCCAGATAATCCAGACAGATAAATTTTCCCTATAACCTGCCTCCCCTAAAATAGCTACTTTCTGACTGTGTACACCTCTGATGCTTTACTGCAATCAAGTGAAAGAAAATGTATTTCTAACTTGAGCATCAACAGTGTTTAACTGTTTTAAAGAAAGGTAAGATGAATTGCTTTTTCATATTCTCTACCTCACAACTAAATAAATAAATCCATACATAACTACTTTCTTACTGGGTACTTTTCAAAATTTTGACTATAGTCCATGTATCAAGTCTGTTGCCTAAATGATATTTGCTGCTGATTATCACAGTTCATCTTAATAGCCATTAAAATATAAAAGGGAACATTTACTGTATGTTGTATGTGCTGCTAACACTGACAAAATATACATTTATAATCTTGAGACCATTTATCATTTGTAGACTCCTGAAAGAGAATTCTGTTCCTGATGGTCTGACCATCTGCTTCCTACATTCATGTAAGATTTAGCCCTCATATTTATAAAAATATCATTCACATCTCACATAAAATAATAGGATGCTCTATGTTTTGTCCATGCAATGCTCCTCAAGCTGTGAAACATACCTTGTATATACTAAATAAGGTTCATCCTCTGAATGCACAAGGCCTGCAGCAAAAGTAATAAGAAGCCATGAAGCAAAGTTTAACCTGAACGCTGAAAAAAACAGTTTGTTAGGTACAGATACATGTAAATACAGTATCTGTCCTCAGCAAATCTCATAATACAGTGCATGCGCCATAAAATGCATCTGTTATTACTATAGTATTTTACGCAATCCTAAGTTATAAAATAGAGCGTCTTAAGGATTCTCATGGGACATGTTCATAGTTTTTGTACTATACTTTATGCTTTATATGTGGGTATGTGCAACTCCACTATATGCAAGCCATAACTTCTCTGGATTGCATTCTTTATGGAAAATGATATAGAGTGTGATGAAAAAGAAGGACAAATTCATACAGATACATTTACATAAGCAGTGCTTTAGTCAGTGGACACAATAATGATGTCTATTGTTGAACACTTAAAATAATGCAAACTAGGACAATGGTTTGATAAATATCTTTTGTGAAAATCTAGCAGAATTGCAAGAAACATGGTATTGTATTAGTGGTATGTATTAGGTGTATACAGAAATAAGTTATTTCTACAATGCGCCCATTTCTGAGGCCTAATAATATTGTCGCTGCTTAGGCATGCATGTGGCACATGAGCAATCTGACTAGTATTACAGTGAGCCAATCATATACAGTATGAGCCCCCATTTGAGAAGCATTGCATCTTCACTTCTGCAGTTGAAATGATTGTGATTGTTATAGCAGATTTGCTTATACTACAGGGGACACAGTAACCAGTAGAGGCTTTCATACCATGATAATATGTATTTATTCAGTTTTATTTTAAAATTTGGCTCTAGGTGATTTGGTCATGTTGACTGATGTCGCCAAAATGGGCATAGGTAGTTACAAATGATAAGTGGGTAGAGGACCTGGCCTACTCCGACCTACACCAGGGACCCATGTTAACAGTGAGAAAGGTGTGTATGTGCCCCTATTGGCCAGTGTGTGCCTGCCTTAAAGCCCAGCAGCTCTAGGTCAATAAGCTACAGGCTAGCTGGTGTCTAGTTGTCCAGCCTGAATTACCTGGGATAGCTCTGTTGAGCAAAAGAGGGATGTAAAACCAATTAACCTACCAAACATGAAATAGAAATTGCTATACTTAATATATGTCCACTCAAAGGATGCAGCTTGGAAGTGGATGACATAATGATATGGAGGAGGCTGGATATCCTATGTATCCAAGTGACATGATGGAATGGCAGTACAGCAAAGCCACTTGGCTTTGGATACAGAGTCTACTACTCAGGAGGAGGACAGGCTAATAATTATGTGGGAATTGGGGTAAGAAGAAGTTTTCCAAAGGCTGTGATGGATATCATCAAAATTAATGACAGACTCAAGGCAATCAGAGTCCAGTCTAATCATAGGGCAGCATTTATAATCTCAGCCTATAGCCTGATAGTGAGGAAAAGAGTGCATTCAGACAACAGTTGCAGGACCTACTAGATAAAGGAGGATAACATGAATTGGTGTTGATAATGGGTGACTTGAATGCACATTTTGGGACAGACAGAACATGATATAAGGACTTCCTGGGTCCATGTGGGTGGGGCAACAGGAATAAAGAAGGAGAGGCCAATCTAGACTTATCTGACAATGGCTTGATAGTAGCCAATACATGGTTCAGAAAGTGAGACAGTCACAAGATTACATGCAAGAGTGGCCAACATGCAAATCAGGTAGATGTCCTCTTAGTATGGAAAGGGCACTGTGGTAGAATCAATGATTGCAAAGTCATCCCTAGCAAATTAGTTGGCCCACAGCATAAACCACTGGCTGCCACAATCAGCTGCAAGCAGTGGTCAGAGAAGGCTCTAAGGTTAACAGAGACCAGACTGAAGACCTGGAAGTTGGCTGGAGAGAGTGCAATAGTTCAAAATGAGAAATAAATGCTTACAAAGAAAAAGATGGTAAAATGGAACCATCTATTCCCCAAGTTCTGGAACCTTGGCTATTCGCCTTCTGTGGAACGGTTCAAAAACAAAACACCATTTCTTTATATATCCATAATGCCAATCATTATTCAATTAATTAATCAATCAAAGAACAACAAATATCCATGTTCTTAAGGCGCCATTATATAGATGAAACAATCTAGCAAATGTAAGTAACTATGAAAAGGAACACATAGAAATACATAAGAAATACTTTTATATTTTCTTCCCCTTACAAATTCTAATGTCTCATACAGAAAATATACCTCATGTAGATGCTATGATCTAGCTCTTATAGGTTGATTCCTCTTGATCTGTCCCTCAGCACGTTTCTATTTATAAACCTGACAGGGTTTTTTAAGTCTCCGCCTTTGTGGTTCTGGATCAGATTTTGGTATGAGACTGAATAAAGCTGGAGTTCTTTCAGTCGGGGCAGCATAAGACATATTTTTGAGACCCTTATCCTTTTTGGTGAGGAACTTTTGGGGGCCTCAGGCAGCTGCATCAGGTCTGGTCAGATATTTATGGTAGCTAGGGTAACCCTTGTTTTTTTCCCGTATCATGGCTCCAGGCTAATGGGGCGGTAATTCAGGGGGTCTGGGGCGCCGCCCCTGAAGTGGACCACACAGTGCATGTACCGCCTCAGGTATATCTCTCCTTTTTTGAGGGGAGGGAGTTTGCACTGAACCTTGCCTTTGATGATTTTATGAGAGCTCTTAGTTTTTTACTTATAATGATCAAAGGTGTCTTACCTTTCAATGCAGTATGCATCCTCCCCGTCTGATTAGGGCCTTGACAGAGGGTGAATTCAGGAGGATTTTTAGAAATACCTCTGAACTTCAATTTCGTGAAAAGTTTTTGAATGAAGTACAGCAGAGGATATCATCCAGTGGATATTCTGAGATGGCTCTTTCTAGGATTAAGCATATGTTGTGTGGGAAAGCGTTTATTTCTCATCTTAGATTGTGTTTTTTTTGGGTTTATTTTGCATTTCGTGAGTAGAAGTTGGATAGTGGTGTAGTATTTTGAGAGTGCAATAGTTCAAAGAATTAGTCAGGGCTCTAGCACACCCAAGAAGAGGAGGAAATAAGTGGAGTTGAAGAAGAATGGCGGCACCTCAAAGCAGCACGGGTGAGAACTACAGAAATGATATGTGGCCAAGCCAGGTATGGAAATAACATACATAGGAAAAGCTGGTGGTGGAATGCAGAAGTCCAGAAAGTCCAGAAAGTCATCAAAAGAAAGAAGGAGTTTAGGAAAAAATGGGAAATTGAAAACAACAACCAGGCTAGGAAGAAATGCTGGTTGACTAACAAAGAAGCTAAGAAAGGAGTTGCAATAGCAAAGAACAGGGCATCTGAGACACTCTGCTAACTTCTAGAAAGTTACTCAGCAGGTAACACAAAGAAACTGTATCAGGTTTCAAGGCAAACACAGAAAGATAAAGAAGATAGTCAGACACCCTTCATAAGAGAAGAAAGCAGCAACCTGCTTACCAGTCCACAAGACCTCAAAGGCAGGTGAAAGGAGTATTCCCAGCAGCTTCTGAATGAAGAAAATCCCACAGAAGCTTTACTACCCCAGAAACAGCCTATAATGAGAGAAAAAGAAGAGCCCACCCTGCAGGACGTAAGCACAGCACTAAGGAAAGTGAAGTCAGGGAAAGCAGCAGGCTCAGATGAGGTCACAGCAGATACGATAAAGATGCTGGGTGAGATAGGAGAGAAATGGCTCCTGAGGGCACTTGTAACAGTCTGGAGAGAAAGGTATATCCCAGATGAGTGGAAAATAAGCATACTCATGCCAGTGTACAAGAACAAAGGGGACATCCACAACTGCGGGCAGTAGAAAGGCATCAAACTCCTGTCACATTGCATGAACGTTCTGGAGAGGGGTATTGATAAGTGGATGCACAGAGCAATAGAATGCAAGATGTGAGATGAGCAGTTTAGATTCAGATCAGGATGCAGCACAACTGACCTGATTTGAAGTGAGACAGATAGTTGGGAAGAAGCTAGAGATGAGGAAAGAGTCCAAATGGGCATTCCAAGACTTGGAGAAGGCATATGACAAGGTCCCAAGAAAGCTAATTTGGGCAGTACTGCAGTGGTTTGAAGTCTCAGAATAATTGGTAGAATTAGTGCAGGCTATGTACAAGAACTCAATGGCACAAGTACCAATAGTGTTCAGCCTCACAGAGGGGTTCCCAGTGGGAGTGGGTGTACACCAGGGTTCAGCTCTGAGCCCACTGCTATTCATACTGGTGATGGACTACATTAGCAAACATGTTGGAGGGGACAGATCAACAAAATTACTTTATACAGATGATGTGGCATTACAGGCAGACTCTGAACAAGAACTTCAGCAAATGATAAGAGAATGTAATGCAAAACTTGAAGGCACACGGTATGAAACTAAGCACAGATAAGACAGTGGTAATGGCAGCAAATTGGGGACATCAGAGGAAGTTGATAATTGAGATAGAAGGGATGATAGCTGAACAGGTAAATATCTTCAAGTATCTGGGAGGAGTGGTTGAGGCGAAGGGAAGTCTGAAAGAAGAGGTCAAAGTCAGAATCAGAGGGGCTGCAGCCAACTGGCATATAGTCTCAGGTGTAGTCTTTGACAGAAGAATGCCAAAGAAGCTGAAAAATAAGGTGTATATGACAGTGGTGCAACCAGTACTACTGTACGGTACAGAAACCTGGGCAGTAAAGACAAAGAAGATGAGGAAGCTACGGGTGGAAATGAAGTGCCTGAGAAGGGTGGTAGGATACACACTATGGGACAGATGAAGAAATGAGGACATAGCTCCAATTGCAGAAAAGATCAAAGAGAACAGATTGTGGTGGTTTGGACATGTGCAGAAAAGCAGATGACAATCTAATGAAAAAGATTTGGGACAGACAGGAAAAGAGTAAGAAGAAATGAGGACATCCAGCAAAGAGGTGGATGGATTGTGTGACCGAACATCTGTGACAGTCAGGCATGAATGTTGAAGAAGGCAGAGGTATGGGATTGAATCAAGAGAGATGGTGACAGTCAACATGATAAACCGACCCCACATAAAAATGGGAAAAAGGGGGGCTGATGATGATGATGATCCAGTTTTATTTTTACCATATGTGATTTGGCCATACACACACTAAACCAACTGTTAGTATGCCATTCTAGACCTTTAATTTGTGTAGCAGTTAGCAGTCTACATGCACTAGTTTCACTGACTCTTAACTGTGGATTATGCTGTGGTGGTAGTCATTTTATATGTGTACATGAAGAAGTGTGGTGACACAGCGGGGTAGAATCACATAGGACAGATGTATCCCCTTGTGCACCAGTGTTTAAGAGTACATTTCTCATGTGCACCAGCTTCGCTATGTAAGGCACAATCTTTATGATTTTTAATTTATGTGAAATTCATGTGTCTCAGAGAAACATGCCATGGCTTACCTAGCCTTAACCCAGTTCTTTTTTTACAGGGAGGGCAATGATCTATCATAAGTCTGGGTTCATTTTAAGGACATTTTATATTAATAACTTGGGGTCATCCATTCTTCAGTACATTAATTGTAGTTGCAAAATATTTATCCTGAAATAATATTGAGGCTTTAGGGATGCTTCCTTTGTTTAGTTCACAACTGCATTTATATTTTAAATGTGAAAAATGAAATATAAGAAAAATTAACTACCTTAATTACTGATATTGTCGTGTTAGGTTTGGGCTTCAATTTAACACATTACCTATAATGATGGCACTTACTCTGGACCTGACAGAGGGTTACCATCAGCAGTTAGTCCTAACTTAGATGTTTTACTGAAGATAGTAGCTCTTTTTTATTTATAGCCAAACCTACCACAGTGGTCCCACACTGTTGGTAGAATAACCATGATGGGCTGACCTCGCTGATAATAAGTTATGTTCTCTTCACCAGAAAATGCATGCAATAAGTGATTTACACAGCCGAGTAATTCATAATAAGTGCAACATGGACAATTGTATGGGGAACAGGAAATTCATCCCTGTTTTGACACCTGTGTCTCTAATGGACATAGGCAGCCTGCAAATGATTTATCTCCCAGGACCCAGTTTATAAATGTTGCACTTCCCAAGCTTGCTTACATTTATCAAGAGTACCAGACCTTGTCAGAGACTTGGGATGCAAGGCTAGGCTTTAAAAGGCCCTTATGGTTGTTAGCCTAGTAAACACCTATCCACCGCACTAGCAGCATTAATTAATAAAACAAAGGTCTATATGTTCTCCTGTTATTTTCAATGGGACCGGCCACATTAAATGCCAGTGTCAGAGAGTCTTGTGAAGAAGTCGTGACTGTGTGTGTGTGTGTGTGTGTGTGTGTGTGTGTGTGTGTGTGTGTGTGTGTGTGTATATGTGTGTGTGTGTGTGTGTGTGAGCATGTGTGTGTGAGCATGTGTGTATGTGCATGATGTGTATGTGACTATGTGCATGTATGTGGATGAATGAATAAAAGGGTTGACAATGGCGGTGTTTCCTCAACAAAATGTTTCTTATCAATTGTAGGAATCACTAAGCAATTCTGAGATTGTTTGCCTATAATGAGGTTTTTCCTCATTGTGTCTAATATTTCTGTGACTTTCAGTTTCACAATATTGCATCAAAAGACCCGTTTTGCCATAACACCTACCATTCACAATTGGATTTAGTCTAAATCCTGGCCTTAAAGCAGTTCTAATAGAGATGAAAATTCAACATGGTGTCTAAAGTTTATTTTTGTATACCATAGTTACTGAACCCAGATTACCCACCTTTCCTTTTACCTACAGTTCCCATTAAGTGAGATGAGCATACTATACTAGCCCTAAGTAGCGACTGCTTAATAAGCGTGTGATCACGCATCTTAATAAATAAAGTTTAATGACTACTTTCATGTTCATAGGTTCACAGGTAAATAGTAGGCAATCAGTCTGCAGACCATCACAAGCCAAGTTAATAACCCATATTCAGATATCTCCAGCTTCAAGGAAAGCAATGCAAGAAAGGACAGGAGTGAATCTGAGGCTGCCCATCCAATTATTTAGGTTAACCCTGTGGGTTGAAAGGGAGCTATTCTGTTTAACATGTAGTAGAAGTTTGTCGCTGATGTGGCTGGATGCTTAGGGATATGACTATCGTGCCAGCATGACTTATGTATTAGTTGGTGAAGGTTTTATTCTTTTACCTGGTATTTGAGAAATCATTTCCCCTAGGAATAAAATGGAGGTAAGAAAGGGTTGGATCTTTCATGGCTCAAAAAAGTTAGACACAAATCAATATGGAGAAGTATATAAGAGTCTGAGTACAAAAAGAGAGTTCTGCTGATATGTCCTAACACAAAGATCTTTAAGGCCAATGATCTTATTAGTAGGGAGTCTCTGATGTCTGCTAAGTCAAATATTTTTTGTTTTGTTTTGTTCACATTATTCAGTCTGAAGAAGTCCTTTTATGGATGAAAGCACTTACTGTGTATTGTGTATTGTGAAATACGTAGATTAAACCTTTTTAGAACTACCTAGCTGCTACCTCGAATAATATGTTTAGACAACTACTTGTCAAAGAGGTATTATATTCAATAATGTGTCTGATGTGATATGAGTAAAGGGGATTTAAATTCCTTTTGATTTAGAAAAGATGTATATGCAAATGTCATTAGCCAGACAGATGACCTTTTGAATTATAAAAGATTTGTGATTGTGTGACCGTCATACCTATCAACTTCAAGAGCAAGACATTTGGACAAAGCCTAAATGAATAGGGGACAAAGGCCCAAAAATAGGGACAGATTTTAAATATTATTTTATAAACTTACACTGTTGCTAGAATAACTGAATTTGTGTCAGCATGCATTTTTTTGACGGATATAAAGTCTGAAACTCAAATGTATGTAATTATTTAGCAACTTCATTCTTCTGTGATTTGGCAGAAATCCACAAATTTTATGAGGAAAAGAACAAAAATATGAAGCACAAATCTGGACATTTGGAGAAAATCTGGACAGTTGAGAGATATGGTAACAATGTGCGTGTGTGTGTGTGTGTGTGTGTGTGTGTGTGTGTGTGTGTGTGTGTGTGTGTGTGTTTCTGAGTGCATGTGTTTGTGTGCAGGTGTGTGAGAGCATGTTTGTGGTGTTTCTTTAGAAACCATTGAAAAAAGCCTGAAGCTTATTAGAAGGAGAATTTCTCCAAATGATTTGCAGAACATTGGGTATTTAAAGGCACAGAAGGATCAGAGTGTATCAGTCTGAGTGCTACCTCTGTCATATGTAGACACTGATTCCTCCATCATAGGTCACCTTTTATCCTTTAGGAAACATTGACTAACAAAAATTGTCTTGCATACACTATTGTTTTAAGTGTTATGGATTTGGCAGGCAGCCAAATTGCCTGGTGAGATGAAATGAATGGCTGATGGCCTTTTATGTTGTGCGATTTAGTGTTATATTTTCTAAGTCTTAATGGATGCCATGCGCAGGCCATCATAACAGGATCAATTCCAAACTCTATAAGGTTTTTAACAAATACTTTAACAGTACAAATAAGGAGCAACATGTCCTCCAATTTGATCAGCATAACTTCATGCAGCTTCCAGCATGCATATGCATATACCTAAACATGCACAGATGGATACAGACACACAAGCATGCACACACACACACACACACACACACACACACACACACACACACACACACACACACACACATGCACGCACGCACGCGCACACACACACACACACACACACACACACACACACACACACACACACATGTGCACGTATGCACACGCACACAAACACACACACACATGCAGACCCACATTTGCATACCTTATGAAGATTTGCAATGTACTCCTGAATCCACTTACCAAAATTATTTGATTCTCTGAGATGTTATTCACAAAGGAAGTGCAGTTGCTATGCTAAAGTGGAGAAGATGTGACTCAGGGACCTGGGTGACAGTTAATAGCTGTTGTGGTCAGTTAAAGCAATCAACACACTAGAAAAAAGTAAAACAAAAGAAAACAAGGAAAGGTGACATAATCCTTGCTTGCAAATTATAAGACAGCTTTCCAAGGTCATTAGGGCCTGGACAATCACAAATGCTTGCTAATCCTAGCTCAGCTTCATACAAGCAAACAAACTGTGGCAGCATGGATATGTAATAACTGGCATCCACATGTTACAGCTCTGATTTTCAGTAGACATACTTTCGCTGCTCTCAGTTTGCACAATTTGTGCATTTCCTGCATTATTTAAATATATGTTAATTCCAGTAAGGACTAATGCATGTTAAACACAAGTTTAAGGTATAGTGCAGTGATAAAACCAGTATAGCTATGCTGAAAATGAAAATATAGGCAGCATACCATGGCATTAGTCTTCAGTGCTTGACATTGTTTGTATTACTGTCTCTATTTACATTTCTATTTAGGGAGACACAAAAAATGACAGAAAGATGTTGGAGTAGTTACTACCTCATGGAAGGTGAAGTGGTCCCATATGATATAAATCTGCAGCTGGGAGAAACTAATTCTGATAAGTGAATTATGATTCCCTCATTGTGAGATCCATTACACTGCCTAACCCCACATAAGATGAATAGTTGAGTTATCAAATATACATCTGTACAGTGTATGAATGCCAAGACAGAATTATAGGTGCGGTATGGTATGGTATAGTATGGTATGGCTATGGTATGGTATGAGAAGCAAGGGAAGGCCTTAAAGGTAAGTATAATGCTAAAAAAATTGATTATACTTTTTTTCAAATTATTAACTATCCACTAAGCCCTGTATACTTGAAAGCTTCTTTTCATGGCTTACAGAGCTGCACTGTCTACATAAGCCTCGTACTTGGATGAATACAGTAGGCAAATGAAAACCTAAGAAATGCTCCAAAGGATGACCCCAATGGATCTGTGTGCTACATTCCTTGAATAGTTGGGCAGCTACTAATTTTACTGTCATACAACTAATTCATGCTAATATGGTAGCATATGGCACATACATACATTCCTAAAACTGTTTGCAGAAAAACAGCATTAAAATATTTTTTTAATATATATCTAACATGAATGCAGACAGGCATTTTAAATGGAAATGACAGAAAAAATGTATTTTTATACATAGACTTCACTACAGCACAGGAAAAGTGTTAAATGAATGCTGTGTAAATTTATAATTGGACAAGATTACATGGAAAGGTAGGGATAAATAATTGAAATCATCTTTTTTTCTGATCACTGTCACTCAGTATTTATGTTATCACTGGTATCTTTAAAGGCCTACATGCTATGACATATATCCAGTCATTAGCCTATGGTATGATTTATTTAGTGAAAAATATGTTTAGCATTACCAGTGGGAAAAAAAAGAAATCTTTGGGTGCATGCAGTGACAGATTATACAAATATTTTGATCGAGGGGGATTTCAAGCATGAAGAACATGGTTCTAGAGTAACATATAGTAGTTAGGTTCCCTGAGTAAGAGGACATAACTCAAAGAGATGGCTGTAATGACTAACTAGGGTTTAACACATTCAACATCAGCTGTGTGTCCTGGCCTGGTCCAATGGTAAAATGCTACATAATAATATGCTATTATTGGCATCACAAAGCTACTGATCTTCATTCCACAAATGAACATTAGCATGTAGGTAAACAGAAATATATCTCTGTCATATTTTAAGATACAATTTAATATTTTGTTATTTGTGTGTATATATTGTGGAAAATGTTAAAAGAAAGATTGGCCTTTGAAGGTAATGAAAGACGTGTTTGTGATCAGGACAAATGCAACAGTAGCAAAAGTAGTGGGAAGATATATGTTCCTTTACTTGAAAAGAATATAATGAAGATCTAAAATTTTAATGGTAAAATGTAAAGCTTCTGGCTGACAGGGTTCCTCAGATCCTGGCTATAAGGTGTCAGCGTCTTGTGCTGAAATACAGTGTAGACGGCTGATTTACTATTTGATAAACTGAACTAACATCCAAGTACCAGAGTTTTTGTTAGAATCTGATTAAATAGGATTCATATTAAATGAAATAAAGGGAGAAAAAGCAATTGTCTTTTTCTTAGCAGCTATTCATAAGTGTCACATATATAAATGTGGCAATCATGAAAATATTGAAAAAGACCACAGGGGAATTTAATAAAGCCTATGCAGTCTTATTTACCATGTAGGCATCGTGACATGCTGCTTACATGAAAGTAAGCAGGTTTGTGATCCAGTAAGCAGAGCTGAGCAGCATGGATGAGCATGTCAACATGGGAAGTTCTATGACATGCAAATCACCTCATGAAGAGGTGAATCTCATGCAAATGAGGCAAGTAGAGTGATCCAGCAAGCAGATAGGCAACCCTGCAGACACCGTGTCGGTGTCCATAATGTACACAGAAAAATTCCATGTACAAGATATCAGACAGACAACAGAGGCTGAAAAATGTGGGTAGATTGGCATAAATGGCATAGCACATACAGATAGGATCAAAACTATCCACCATGTGTCCAAAAACTTAAGGGAAAAAAAATTCAAATCATTTTTTTTAATGATCTGGGTATGTTTGCACAGAGTGCCACAGTGCGCAAACATGCTTTTATAAAAAAAAAAAAAGAAAAAAATAAAGAAAAAGAATAGAAAAAAAACAAGTATCAGTATGTGACAGAAATGTATTATAGGACCCTGTGTGGAGTATCTGCAATGGTGGAATGGTACTCTTGCTAATGAGGTAGGTCCTGGAATCATGTAGTTTGCAGGTTGTGTGCACAGATCACTATGCAAATGAGGTGACATTACTGAATAGCATAAATGGGTATCCATGTCTGCATATCCCTTCTGTGTAGGCAGTGAACCATGTTGGTGTTCACAGAAGAGGTAGCTGATATCAAGAGGGGTGTGTCTGAGGACTTGTAAGCTAACTGGAGCTCAACTGCGCCTGTTTGCATGGTGCACTTTTGTGCTCAGCAGGGGATGTGTGCACTAGCTGCTAAGCTTTATTAACCCTCGGGGTGCATGTTTCCATGTGTCTACATGGCATGCCACGGTGCTGAGTGTGACCTTTCAGGGAGGTGTGTACAGTGACTACTAAGCTTTGCTTACCTTCACAGCACTTGTTTCCACATGTTTGCATGGTACACAACATTGCTGAGAGTATCTAAAAAGCAATGATATATTAATTACATGTGACCCTTGTTTAAATTAAACTAGGGCCACTAAATGATGTTAATCATATACTAGGCAGGTGGACTGCAACTTAGGTAGCCAATCACACAGTCACCACCTCCAGTAGAGCACTATAAAGTATGCATACACACTATATTCTGATTTTACACCCACTGTGGCGGTGGTGCTGTGGTAGTGTTGTCGCCTCACAGTAAGACATTGTCCTGTTCGATTCTCAGCTAGAGAATCTTCTGTGTGGAGACATACATGAATGGGCATACCTTCATTGAAGGTTGTGCGTCAGGGCCGGCAACTCGGCACGTAAAAATCTACTGCCAATCATTAGCAGACTGGAGTTCCGCTGTGGTGACTCCTAACTGGGAAATGCCAAAAGATACAACAACAACAACTTTGCACCATTAGAGTACAGACTTGGGAATTTTAACTGAAAGAATGTTAGGGGCTGCTGCAGGGATCTATATCTATATCTATATGTAGTAGATGCCGAAGTCAATGCTGCTGATGGTGCCACTGACAATAGGCCTAGGTAGAGAAGGAGAAGAGTGTTCAGGCCCAGGGTAACCTTCCAGGAGTTACATGAGCTGGGGATTGTAGAGTGATACAGGGTGGACAGGGACATACTACAAGAACTCACTGAGCTCTGCTGCCATCATCTCAGACCATTCCAGTGGAAACAAAGGTATGTGCAGTCCTTAGGATAATAGCCACAAGTACCATCCAAAGACCAACCGGGGCATGATGGGGTTCTCACAGGCATCAGTATCCAGGGTACTCCACCAATTCCTAGGTGCCATGCTACCACATGCCAATGAACACATTTATTTTCCCCTCAACCCAGAGGTGAGGGCCAGCAATATGCAACACTTCTAGCATGTAGCACACTACCCTGAGGTAGATAGACTGCACTCATGTACACATCAAGACACCACCCAGTGAGCAGGGTAGAGTCTATGTCAGCTGTAAAGGGTACCACTCTATCAGCTGCCAGGTCAAGTGCAATGCCCAGGGCATTATCCTGAATGTGTGTGCTGGCAGCCCTGGCAGTTATCACAACTCCCATATCTGACATGCATCACAGTTGTACCACAACTTTGCTAGGTGTCATTGCAAATGGACATTTACTGGGGGATTCTGGCTATGCCCGGGAACCGTGGATGATGACATCCATCAGAAATGCAGACACACCCACCGAAGAATGCCATAATGAGGCACATGCACAAACTAGAAACATTATAGAGTGTGTGTCTGGGCTGGTGAAGTCACAGTTCTGGTGCCTAGATATATCTGGTGGAGCTTTGCAGTACTCTCCCGCCACATTTACACATATGTTCACAGGATTGCCATGCTACACAATATGATCCTGTGGAAACAACTGCAGCAGGATCAGCAAAGGGAAAGGATCCACAGCACCCAACCAGTGCCTAGATCACCACAGCCACACTTACAAGAGGACTTAGAGGAGGAGCCCCCTGATGATGTCCCTGCAGGCAGATGTAGGCATGCCCAGTATGCCCTGGCATTGGCTAAGAAACTATGAATAGCACATTCACTGACAACCTAGGGCTCTAGGGAGGGACATCTTACTCCTATTCACATACATATAGCAAACATGTTGATGCCAGGCAACCCACACAACCTGTACCTATTCATGCTTTGGTTGTGTACTGCTTGCATCACACAGAGTCAGCCCTGAACTACAGGTCTTTCAACCACTGCATTCACAAGATAAGTCTCTAAGCTACACACTAATTGTAAGGATTACTATAATATAGCATATATATGAATCTACTGCTGTTATGCAAGGAAATATAATGGGCTAATTGGACAGATGTAAAATCCACAATGGACTACACATACCCAGTCCAATAACATGTGTTCCTTAACAGTCATTAGGCCGCATGATTAGACTATTCACTACATCAGTCAAGGGAGATGTTAAACAGTGGGCTTACATGATATTTGGACTACTGTATATCCCAGCAGATCATTTGCCATTGTTCCCCCACCTCAACACAGCAGTGTACCCATACAAGTGCTTTTACAGAAAATCACCTATGGTATATTGGTGGACTAAGCAATGACAGGGCTGTACCATAGATATTGCTCATACCATTGTATGTCTCTCCTCATGCAGGATAACAATGTACATATTTATGCTGTTGATTGTGTGATGAATAACAACACTCTATCTGGTGACCTGAGTGGCTCAGTGGACTGGAAAAGCTATCATGGGTGATGGTGTTGATGGTTCTAATCTGGATTTTCTCACATCTTTTGCATATGAGGTAGTACTATGTTGGTGTTTTGACAGATGTCATACCTCTTACTGCAATAAATCTGTCCAAAGCCAGTAAGATTGTGGGGACAAAGGCCCAAACATAAGGTCAGATTTCAAATATTGTCCCCATAAACCTAGAAAGCCACTGGAAGTAAAGGTGTTGCATTATTACATATGTCCTGAAGGATATAACATCTGAAGCACAATTTTTTGTCTGTAGGTAGTATAATCTAGTGATGTTAATATTCAATACTTCACCAGAAGACCACAAATGTATGAGGGACAGACCAAACATATGAAGCAAAATTCTGGACATTCCATGAAAATCAGGACAGTTGAGAAGTATGCAGACTGTCAGTCTGCTGGTGGTGTAACATTACCAACTGCAATCAGAGATTAAGTACAGCACACAGCTGGGGAATTCGGTGGACAGTTTGAGTGAAGTGCAGTACTGCAGAAACAGGGATAGATGTTAATGTCTGTAACATACAAAATCCCGAACTGGAGTACAGATAGGTGTGGACTGGAATCACCTTATTATTACTGACAGTCCCGCTGGGCATGCCCATACACTTAGTTAAAATGAGCGCAATCCTGTTGTCCCTTCATCAAAATTACCTACTAAGTATAAATGTCAATACAGACAGATGTACTTATACATATCCTTCTGTCACTCTCTCTCTCACATGCATATTATAGCTATGAACATGTAGTGACAAATGCATATGTACTGACATATATAGCAATAAATATTAAAATCATACATACACCCTCATACATCTACATAACACATATGCATAACATACACACATGCATCTACATTTATAGATACAGCCCTGGTATATACAGAGGTATGTGTGTGGATGTCTATATTGTCTGACCTACCCTAATAATGGTGAGTAAATCTCCACTATCACACAGCCCTACTGTTGCCCAGAGGATCAAAGCTAAGGGTGCAATCTTACTCACAGACCCTTGTGCCTGCTGGATGTCACCATGTAGACAGACACAGGTGAGCAGGTGATGTAATGTATAATGTTGTCAATGCATGTATGGACAGGGTAACCTGTCCCTGCCCACAGGTATGCCTACATAACTGCAAGCAGCCACGTATGGCTATACTGGTAACTGCACACACATATCTAGGATAATTACAGTTATCGCACTGCTAGAATACTAGATGTAGATAACAGTATGAAGCAAGATTACACTGCAGGCCACAGATACTGGTCCGCACAGGCCTAGTTTGTGCAATGTACAAGTACTGTGCCTGTAATTTCACATACGCAGACTTAACATGTGGTGTGTGTGTGATAAGTACTGCAATCTATAGTGTATAAGACTAGATAGGCAGGTGTTCTAATTTCACTCCAGCCCACCACATGGAGCATGACTGTGTCAGTGTGTGTGTGTGTGTGTGTGTGTGTGTGTGTGTGTGTGTGTGTGTGTGTGTGTGTGTGTGTGTGCATTTCTGCAAATGAACAGACAAGCCCTCATGGGCTATCCAGCTGCAATGGTTAAACAATTTATGGCCCTGTAACTTGCTGTTAGCTTCCACACTGCCCTCTTCTACAAGGCCTGATAATGTCATCCACCTTAAGACTACCAACTGACAGTGTAATATCAGATGCAAGCTGCGGTGCATGCGGTAAGTACTGTGATCTATAGTGTATAAGAATAGATAGTTAGGGGTCCTAATCTCAATTCAGCCCACTTGGTGCATGACTGTATCAGAGTTTGTGTGTGTGAGTCTCCCTGCAAATGAATGGACATGCTGTCATGAGCTACCCAACTGTAATGGTTATACAGTTTTGGGCCCTGTAACATTTCTAGCTTCCACACTGTCCTTTTCTTTAAGGCCTGATGATGGTAACCACCTTAAGATTACCAGCTGACAATGTAATATTAAATGTATGCAATGGTGTATGCAATAACTACTGTGATCTATATTGTATAAAACAAGATAGGTAGGGGTTCTAATCTCAATTCAGCCCCCTTGGTGGATGTGTATATATCCATATGGCATAACCTTTGTAGCTTAGACATATGTAGGGTTTTGCAGTGTCTTGCTTGTAGTGGGTGATGTGACCCCCCCCAAAGGACTGACCACAACAAGACCTGCATATGTCATCAAGCATATGTCCTAAAATGATAGTACCAGCAGATATGAGGGGTATTGCATGCACCACGTACTGTGATATGTAGTATGTGCCATTACATAGGTAAGTGTACACACCTACATATAGCCAACCTGCATTACATATGTGCCATGGCGTGTCCTGTATGCACTGGTTGGAAATGGTTCTAGCCTCAATGTAGCCATGTGTTTGCATGAGCCTGTTAGAGCATTTTACATCTTACAAAACCATGGGATGTATGGATTGAACATAGAAAGTACTGTAGCCTTCGACTGTCACTGGTCAGAAAGATGTGGATGCATTCACTGTTGTACAACCAATACCAACAGTATTGGGACATACATCCCAGACTGGCACTGGTATATTGAATGTGGTAGTCATCACAGCTATCATTGTTTGCAATGGCACCCTTGTCATGTCACTACATGGGCATATCATACAACTGTAGCAGCCACACAGGTTTCAAGCTACACCACTACACATTGTAGAGAACATGTCTTATGGAATCCATGTCAGGACCATACATGTGTAGTCTGTCTCTGAAATTCTTTGGAGGGGATGTGTATGGTTCTGTTTAGGGAGGTGTCAGTTCTCACTATGCACCTCCTGTGTATCCATGACAGGACTAACACATGTGTCACCTGTGCTACACACCAATATCAGTGTGGTATGCACAGTACATGCTGGTGAGACATGTATGTAACCCAGGCAGTACACCCTACATGAAACAGGCCTTCCATGCATGTCATGCGCACAATTGCTGTGACACACATCATGTGCAGGTAACACATTGGGAAGCAGCACACAACAACCATAACTGTTGCTGGGCAACTGTTGGTACTGAACACAGGATATATGTAGCAGCATCATCTCCATTAAAACCCTGGTGGCATTTATGATGGGTAGCAGACCTTCTCACTGATTAGGGATGCATGAGTATGCTGAATTCCAACATTGTCCTTGTTAGCCTGTTATACCAGATGAACTTATGGAGCCATGCAGTTATAGTGCTGTACCTTGCTGACAACTTATGTCCACTGTGCTGACATGTCATCCTGTGCTGCGTTATTTCCTCTGTGTGTATCCACAGGTTATTCCAACAGACTCTTGTAACAGAAACATAAACAGGCCCATGACACACCTGTCATTGTGTAACTATACAGCCAGTTCAACAACATACAACATAAGGACCACAAAAGGTACACAAATGTATGTGGTATACAAGTGACAAATGCCAGCATACAGTATCTCTTCTTAATCACTACAAGTGGCTTGGTGAACCAACACTCCATTACACAAGTACATGTTAAGTAATATAGTCACCCTGTGAATCAGACTCATACTTTCATTTCCCTGCATGAATATCAAGGATGACAGGAATGTGGCACAGATATCACTTGCACAGGGTGCTGTGTGAGGATACAGGAGAGGCTGACCCACATGGTAGACAGTGTGTATTTGAGTTAGGAGGGAGCATGTAAGATGGATCATGGAGAAGTGCTGTGTGTGTCTGTAAGTGACCTGTACTTGACAGTAGTGTGTGAGTGTATGCATGTACACATTCAAGCTCAGTGCTAGCCCTACACATGGGTATGTTGGACAGCTTTGGACCATACATGGTAGAGTTGACAGTTCACCGTCTCCAGCCCCAAACACAGGAAATGGCTTTGGCAGGAGTTGTACGGGCACATCCATGCCCAAGGTTAGAAGTGGTACTAGTACCTGATGGTGATGGCTGTCTGCTGGGACCATGTCCCCAATGGGACTGCCCAGAACCAAGAGCCCATGGCCTGCCATATCATGGTGTGGACAGCACACTCCCCTCTATAGTGCTGGATGTATTGCCACTACAGGAGCATGAGTATTCTCAGCAATCTGGACTCTCAGCAGATGGTATTGCTGACCTATATCCACAGGTCTGACACTCAACTACAACCAGATGTTCCAGCACAGATACTATGCGGTCAAAGACAGACACTAAGTCCACCATCTATACATGACAGCATGGAACCAATCCAGGACATCTTCAATATGATGGAGGTAGTCACAGATGTCATACTGTGTGGCATCCATAACCCCAAGCATATGCCTGGTGTTCCCTTCAGAATGTGCCCGTGCTTCCATGATGACCCAAAACATGCACCAAGTGCCCCATGATGTGGCACCTGCAACAGGTGGTGGATGGAGAGCAGGCCTCCTAAAAGCACCTCTGTCAATCTGCCTGTGTGGGACCTTGCCAGCTCTCAGGCTATGGCCAGTGCCTACATTCACTGGAGCCATAGTTGCCACACTTTCCTGTTCAATGTCTCCACCATCTGACTGTCCAATATCTGTGGCCTCCGGGGATGTGGTATGAGTGGACATACAGACTGTGTGCTGGGACAATTGGGGTAGAAGAGGGATGTCTACCTCTTAGAAAGATTCAGCCCCAAATACCCTTGTACCTCACTGTGGCCACCATCATCACATCATCATCAGTGTCCAAGGAGACACTGACATCAGGTTGTGTAGGGGACAGAATCCAACCCCACGGTCATCTGCAATAAGAATGAAAAAAAAGCAGTACATTGAATCCTGCACTATTGTGTATAAAAACCATCCAAGACTCATAACAACAAAGGCCCACAACTGGATTAGCAGTTACATATCTTCCTTCTCCACCTTCCTCCACAAAGCACTACCTTGGAACACAATTCAAATTCAACTCAGGACCTTTATAACCATCACTTGAAGTAAATCAAGTCAAACAAGACCAGTGTTATTTGCCTTTTACTTACTCAGTATGACACTGTAATTGAAAAACAACACAGAAAACCCAGTACAACTCTCTTCACAAGTATATGTAAATTCAAATTTCACTGCATAATGTATTTGCCTTTAACCTGTTTTAAAAGGCATTTTAGATTCCTTGCCTCATTTAAACCAGGCGCCTTATCTGCTCTTACCTGTAACTGCCAAAGTGTATCTGTTTGCCGTACTACATTCCTGTGACTACACCTTCTTGAAACCTTAGGTACCTCATCCAGACTAGCATTTAATAACATCCTGTGCTGTTTACACACATAACTACATGTACATAGGGCATTATTCTGGCCCTTAATCATACTAGACTATAATTGTCCTTAACAAAACAAGTGTCATACTTAGGGGCAGGACCACAGCCCTGGCTAGTACCTGATGGACCTGTGAAAAGTTGAAGGAGAGGTAATGTCAGTAACACTGCACGTTTCAGCACAAGGTAATACATCCATATATCTTACATTTACAGTAGCTACTGTGTTACTTGTTGTATTGGTCCTAATCTGCATATGAGTATATACCTGAGGTTACACCCCCCCAAGGAACAAAAACATGACCCCCACATAAAAGTATTTACAGGCTGAAACACTGATTTCTACAGTAGTACAATGCTGATCACAGTAAGTTTACCTGCATGCTCGTCATCTGTGGAAACTGTGGCACCCACCTCCATGATGTACAGTGTGAAGGATGCCTGGGAGCTGTTGCATGTGCCTAGGTATGCCAGGAATTCCACAGTGGCTGAGAGTTATTCCACTGCAGGCCTTCCATCTGTGACAGCATGATCCCTGGCTATATCAGATGCCCATCGATGTGCAGCATTAATCATATTGGTTGCCCGGTGTTGGACTTGCTTATATGTCCTGCCCTGCTTGCCCATGACATTAATGTCACTGATAAGGTCTGACCACAATGTGGCCCACTGTTCCCTATTATGTCTCCTCCTGGATGGCAGAATGTCATGATACTGCCTTAGTCCTTGCCTTAGTCATTCTCTGCATCCAAGAAGGGTGGATGGTTCTGTGGTACATAATTCCTGAAAGAAAACACAAGGCTAACACATTACAGGATCAGATACGTGGACGTTCACTATGTACAGATACAGCAAGGATAAAATGGCTGGCACTATCCACTGCTTCCTCACACATGTCATACCCCACAATGTGACAACATACAACATGTGTGGATCAAACCGAGATAGTATCAACAGTGAGATATTTCCCTGCGTGCCATGAGAAATTCTGCTGTATGATCATACACCCGACACTCCAGTCTATGGCGGTGTGTCCTGTAAGGCAAACCACCTAATAATATGTCATAAAACCAGTGCCAGACAGATAGAAGGATGTTATTACAACCACTATGAAAGGACAGTCCAACAACAGCACTGTGCCACAATGACAAAAGACAATACATCCTTGGAATATTGTACATCCCCTGTAGCTGTAAGTCAGCAGAGTATCACTGACATGTCATTACCACAGGTCTATGACCAGCTTACTGCTGCAGTCCTATTCCCCATACCTCTATACTCCCATATGAATCCTGTTATACACAAAAAACTTTTACATACTTGCTAGAGTGTAATACTCTTCTATTAAACTGTGTGTCTGGTAAAGTATGATGAAGGCAAGCTCTGTGTGAGCAAGGTCTCATACAGAATGGTTACCCATAGCCAGATTACTGCCTTTTAAACATGATCTCCATCAGCAGGTGATTATCTGTAAACAAATCTGTGGTTCTGAAATGCTAATTGCAACCAATGCAGATGAATTGCACTACCATTAGCCAATGACATGCAACCACTGTGCAATATATAAGGCCTTCATGTAGACTTGGACCCCTTTATTAGCTGTTGAGATGGACACTACTGGGGTGAGGAGACTACATCATCACAGAGGGTAGGTCTGTAGCAGAAACCATTACATAGAGTTGTGTGCACCACAGGTTACAGCTGCTGTTTTAGTTAGTAGACATAGGCAGAGTGTTTGTACAATTTGGAGGACAACAAGCTGTAGGTGTAGCTATGTCAGCTATGTCAGATTTGTTGTTGAGACAGTGCCAGGGTGAGTGTACACTTTACACTCTGATTAAGGAATGTGTTTAAAGTAAGTATGTTAGGCAACTGTGTCAATAACAGAGTACTAGGTGACATGTACTGCTATACAGATGTATGAAGTGTGTCCCTACATGCATGCCTGTGACTTCATGCACTAACAAGCAGTTATTTAATTTGCAATGCTTTGTGTGGATAAAGAGTATATTAGTGATCCACTAATTGCTGTCTTAACAATATTGCAATTGAAATGCAGCACACCACTGGATTTGAACCCAGGACTGTGTGTGGCAAAATGTACTGTATGCAAGTCATTTAACAGACTGAGCTACTGGCTCCCTGCTACAGCAGGTGAACTTGCAAAATATATGTGCACACATACAGGCACTGACAAACATTTTCTACATCCATCAGTATGTGCATGGCTTTATATGGATGCATTTCTGCACCAGAGTCTCAGTTGAACATGTATTTTGCCATGAATACTTTAGCAGGTGACTTTCTACATGTTGCTTATAAAAGGGTACATTTGTCTCCTATCACAGACCTCAGTTACATCCATTAACATGTGTTTAGCTGTCTAGTGGTATACTATTGCACCAGAATCCAAGGTACACTCCCATTTTATCCATGACTTTTCATTGCAGTTTGAGAGGTGTGGCATGGTGCACAGCTCTGCTGAACCATGCCTAATGACTGTAATTGGCAATTACTATGTTTTATTTAAACCACCTGTTTTAATTAAGAGTTGCATGGCATGGCATGGCTGGTTGATGCAAAGTGCTGCAGGTGTGAAGGGCTTGCGTTTGAAACATGGCAGAGGTGTTTATTTTTTACATGTGACTTGCAATGTTAGAAACACATATACTCATTATAGCTGTGTTTAGCTGAGCTAATCGAAGCTGCACAATGCAGAGCACTGTGCAGCTCCATGCTAACAAAAATATAAAGAAAATAAAAAGTGGGAGATAGGAAAGTGGTGAAATGGAGGCAAGCAGGGGAAAAACATATTGAAAGCCAGGGAGGGATGTGCAGCAAGGGTGTAGGAAAGAACCATAGCTATCCATTTCTTTTAAAACAACAAATGTGCACTTTGACAGATTCATACATGAATTTGGATTCTCAATCTCCAGAGAGAGGGGTGAGGACAACATAAATGCATTGTCAAGCCAATTGGACTGACTTACATGTGTCCAGTGGACATGTGTCTGAAATGGAGAGCTATGTATGGGACAATTTTTTTTTTGTTTTGGAACAGGTGTCCCTCCTTTTTTTAAGGTAAGAGTGGAATATTGGGGAAGAGACATAGGTATGTGTGGGGGAGGTAAGTTGGGTAAGTGAGGATGGATTTGCAAACAAACAAGACAGCAGACAGAGGCAGTGTGTGAAACATGAGTGGGGTGAACACCCTTGACGGGGATGGTGTTGTGACACATGAGTGGGGTGAACACCCTTGACGGGGAGGGTGTTGTGGAATCTAAGTCCCATCTGCCTCCAGATGGCAGTAGCATGACTCATGTCCCCACCCATGGGATCATCTGTACTGCTTCTTCACTGCCCTTAGGGTGGCTGTGCTGGAGGCTGGGCAAAAGGGAGATGCTGCCCCACCAGATCAGCCAGACTGCCCTCAATCTGGCACAGGTTTGGTCATAGCCATGGTGGACTATCATGTGCACCAGGACTGGTAGCTCATCATGGGTGACCACTCTTCCTCTGCCACCACACCCAGCAGGGGACTAGGCCCTGCCCCCTGGGGCAGTACTATCTGACACCACATATAGTGCAGGGGCAGGAGAGGGAGCACCACCGGTCTGGGTCCCAGACATGCTGGGACCTTGTACCACAGCTGGTTGAGGCAAGGTAGGGGGATAAGCTGGAAGAGGCCCACTTTGACCTGCTGTAGGACACAAGGTAAAGCAATATGTTACAATTAGTAACAAACAAACTATTGTCAGTATTAACAGAAGGGAGCATCATATTTATAAATCCAAGTACATATTAATGTATATTGTGTGCAACACAACATAATGTAACATAACAGTCAGTATGGTAACAGCATGCCAGTGGAAGTAAACCATACACCCAACAAGATAGTTTAACAAAATATGATAATATTGGCTAATAATAAAAAATAACTATGATCAACCACATTTTCAAAAATATAGTTAGTTTAACAAAATATGTCAATATTAAATCATAATAAAACATAACAATAATCAACCACATTTTCCAAAATATAAGTTAAACAAAATATGTTAATATTAAATCATAATAATACATTACAATAATGAATAAATTAAGATAAGGGGTGGGGAGAGAGAGATAAGCATTCCATTAGTGACATTGCAAATTATATTCCTGACAACATTGGTCATACGTACTTCTACAGGTGAGTACCGACAGTTGTGATTACAGTGACTACAATTCTACTATAGCTGTTGTAGCATGTACATAGCTTTCAAGCTGATAGCATGAGACAATAAGGGGCAAACACTAACAAATTCAGTTACAGAACTACTCAGAAGTTTTACATAATGTGGACTTATATAACTACCAGGATATTCTGTAAATGGATTTGGTAATACATTGCATTCCAGGTATTAATTTATCTGGTAAAATGTGACAGATGGATTAGTCAGTTCTAATTACATTATGAGAAATGGTGACACTTGAGAGGCATGTTTTTGTACAGTAATTAAACTAGACAGCCATCATAGCTTAGTTGGCAGGCATGGGGGTAGAACCCACTACCTGTGACTGCAGGGGACATCTGCAAATACTTTAATAATTGACTGCAGCAGCATAGTATGGACAAGCAAGAGATACATCCATACTGGTGTTACACAGTTTTATTTCTGAATCAACAATGCTGATGCACACATTCTTGCTATTGAGTGTAACATTCTGTGAGCTCTAAACATAGTAATCTGCAGCTAATATAGGCTAACTCACCCATCACATTTTTGTGTTCTTGGGCAGAGAGAAATTGTGAGCATTAGCCGACTGATACTGAAAATGTAGTACTGCACAGCACTGGATTCGAACCCAGGACTGTACATGTCAAAATGTACAGTGTACAAGGAGTTTAACAGACTGAACGATTGAGGCATTGCCGACTAGAAGGTGACTAATATTTGCCTGGAGACCACCTGGAAACATACTGTGACTTGTGCAATACAAGTTACAAGACTTTCCTTTTGCATTCTAGTACTGTTACAGTGTTTTACTAGACTGCAATGCCAATAGAACACACACATGCATGGTATGCAGCCATGCTGCATATATTACTACAGCTTTATTTCACTTTCAACAATACAGGTGAACATATATTACTGTTATTGGTTTGCAATAGCTGGGAAGTCCACACACACAATATCTGGCAGTGGAGTGGGTTACATCACCTATATACTTTTATTGCCTGATGTCTGTGGAAGACAGAGCATTATGTGACTGGTATTGGCCTAAAGAAAGCCTTGAACAGTACTGTGAGTTAAGCAATACCATTTGCAGCCATTAGATTTGCATTCTACAACTATTACAATGTTATATGTGACTGCAGCAACCTTACTTTATAGACTCAATGAATATAGCTCTACTGCAATGGTTATGACAAGACAATTCTGATGCACACCATTTTCCTTTCTGTAATTGGTACTGTTTCTTGTTTTTATTGAACAACAGTTGTTATTATTCATTTTTTGCTCTGCCATACTAATTCTAACTTTATTGCACTACAGACTTTATTGTATATACTTTATTGCAGTTAATACTTTACTCTTTCTTGCTTATTGCACTACAGTTGGCATAATATATCCATACTTATCACGCTCATTGCACAACTTAGCCAGGGGCCCAGCATGAGACTCAACACTATGTGCCCTCGTAGCTGCAGCTGTTGGGAGAGAAGCACACCATTATGCATACTAGTTTTGCAAACATTCAAATTACATGTTGGTAAAACAGAGGAAACAGTATGTAAATACTTGTGGGACATTCCCTCCCCTTGCTTCTAGGACCCAGGTGTCCAAGGTTCCCCTCTTTCATCTTTTCAAGTCATCATGGTGGTGATGACACTGCTCACCTGCATGGCGGATACCAGTAACACTGGTGAGTTCTGTGGCTAGCTGTTCCCAGGCCTCTGTCTTACACTCCAAGCCCTGGAAATCACTCTGCAGCAGCCTATCATCATGGTTTTTCACAAGTAGCTCAACCATGACCCAGGACTCCAGAATGCCCCACTTCTGCACCTGAAAGTGCACACCTTCTCCAATACCACCAACCATATTGACAGTTGATATACTCCAATGGTTTCTGCAACATTCCTGCCTAGTTTGCTATATATAGGCTGTTTTCCTGCCCTTACACTTCATTGAGCGACATTCGAAAAAGCACCACTTGGCTTATAAGCATGCAAACCAGCCAAGCAGAGCTGAGCAGTATGCAAACATGCACAATCCTGGTTTTAGTGAAGCTGAGCACTGAGCAAACATTGACAGCCATTAACATGTTTATGCGGTGCTTAGCATTAATGAGCAGTGCTTAGCAGAGTGCAGTAGAGTCGTATTTTAAGAGTTTGTTCATAAAGTGTGCAACAAAAATACAGACAACTTCTGACTTCCATGTATTCGAACCCCAACCCTACTAAACACGCAGCCAAAACTCTACCCATTAAGCTACATGGATATTGAGAAATCTGGTATACCTTCACATATACCACTGAGCTACTTGTAAGCAATGCTGAGGACCATGTCATGCTACTCATACATGCTTAAACACACAGATAAATAATTTTATTTTATTTTTATTTATTTTATTTTACATTTGTTGACCGGGATAGTCCGACTGGATGCATGTCCATTTTCAGTGGAGGCCCGGGAAGAAAAGCTCCAAGGGTAAGCAGATACAGCATTACATAATACCAGCATTACATATTGCAAACAGACTATTTACAGAGATTACATAAGTAAGCAAGTTACACAAGTTCCACAGGTTAAAGTTAATCCTGAGCGCAAGGCAGGATTAAATTAAATTACACAGTAAACTGGTTAACAGATTTTTACACATTCTAGAGAGAGTTAGCCAGGCTTGATTCATTGACATAGCCAGTTAAGAGACAAATGTTGTTTGAGTCTAGTTCTAAATTGACCTAACATGGAAAGTAAGGTAATATCAGCTGGAAGAGAGTTCCAGGATCTACTTACACAGTTTGCAAAGAGAGAGTCACCGGCTGTGTTATTAATTTTGCTAATCTGAATTAGTAGTTTGTTAGAGGATTAAAGCGGTCTATGATTGTTATAGGGGGTGATAATATTTTTAAGTGCAGGAGTATTGTCCGGATTGCAGAGGATTTTATAGGACATAATCAGTTGGTTATACTGGATTAGGCTGGGTAGTTCAAGCCACCCAAGCTGATTTAGATTGATGCAATGATGTGTCCTAAAAGGCAGCCCAGTGGCAAACCTGGCAATGTGGTTGTAGCAAATTGAGAGTTTGTTAAGGACAGTCTTGTTTAAATTCGAGAGTAGAGGGAATGCATACAGAAGGGTTGAAAGAAGGTGAGAGCGAGCTATGGCAATTTTAGCTGGAGGGGTTAGGAAGGCTTTTATTCTGTAAAATGACCCTAGTTTTTTATTGATGGTTTTGATAGTTTGGTTAACATGTAGGTCGAATTTTAGATTATTATCTATGATGACACCTATTAGTTTTGTAGAGGGGTCGGGGAGATTATTGTGCGATCATTTGAATTTATGGTAAAGGTGAAAGCGGTAGACCTACATGTTGGTGAAAAATAACAGCATTTTAGTTTTTTTGGGATTTAGGATCAGACGACATTCAGAAAGCCAGTTTTCTATTGTATTAAAGGTGGTCTGGGTAGCTGACCATAACTCTGTTGGAGATGTGGCTGAGCAAATCAGAGTAGAGTCATCAGCATATTGGATACAGCTGACTTTTGGGATGACAGTATAAAGGTCGTTAATGAAGATGGAGAACAACAAGGGCCCTAGTATAGAGCCTTGTGGTACTCCAAGGGTGTTAGGTAAAAGGTTAGAGAGTTTGTTCTGCCAGAGGACAGCTTGCTGTCGACCATTCAGGTAGGATTGAAACCATTGAAGGGCTCTGGTATCTAGACAGAATGTTTGCAGGGTGCGGATTGAAAGTTGGTGATCAACCATATCGAATGCCTTGGAAAGATCCAAGAAGAGGGCTGAGGATATATAATAATTGTTGCGATTATGGTTTATGGTGTTGGTAAAGGCTAGGAGGGCTGAAGTAGTGCTGTGATGAGGACAGAAGCCATGCTGAGCGTCTGCCATAAGGTGATTCTGGATTAGGTGGTGCATGAGTTGTCTATGAATACATTTTTCCATAATCTTTGCAAGTGGAGAGAGTATAGCTATTGTCCTATAATTGGAGAATTTAGTAGAGCTGCCTCCTTTGTAAAGTGGGATTACATAGGATATTTTCTAGATTGTGGGAATTTTAGCTTCTACTATGGTTCAATTGATTAGTATTGAGACGGGGTAAGCAATAGCATCAACTGATTTTTGTAGGTACTCGGCAGGGAGTTGATCAGCAGAAAGTGTAGTGGGTTTTAATTTTTTGATCAAGGTACGGATAAGTGAAGTGGCAACTGGTTGGAAGCTGAATGCGAGTAGGTTTCTAGGGGTGCTACTTTCAGGACCAGGGGAGCTAGAAGGTAGTTGGCTAGCTAGGGCTTGAATTGTCTCCGTAAAGAATCGGTTAAAACTGTCAGAAACATCTTCAGGGGTTTTATCAATAGTAGCAGCAGGGATTGGGGTTGAAGTTTGTCCAGGATGTAGTAGATTATTTAAACCTGCCCAAAACTTCTGAGGGTTATTTTGATTTACTGTCTGTAAATTACAGTAGTATTGTTTTTTGTCTTGTAAAATTGATTTTTTTTTTTTTTTCCTGGATTGCCTGTATTTAATGTGATCTTGGGGGTCTTTAGTAGAATGCCATAAAGCCCATGCTTTGTTTCTAAGGGTAATTTTGAGTTTAGACTCTTTAGAAAGCCATGGCGCAGTTTTTGCCTTGGTTCTCTTTGAACGAACAGGTGCATGCAAATCAAGGATCTCAAGGAATTTGTTGTTAACGTATGCTACTGCTTCCTTTAAGGGGAGGTGTTTTAGAATAGACCAATTACATTAGTTTAGTTCTTGTTGGAATTTGGCAGGGTCAAAGTTTTTATTGTTTCTAACCTTTCTGAGTAAGGGTTGTTGGGAATTAATGGCTTTGTGCTTAATTACATATGTGAGAAGGTGATCGCTTAGGCCATCAAGGAGGGTACCAGAGGTATACAGTTGGGGGTGACTATTTATGAGTACCCAGTCAAGTATGCTTTCTTTTTGGTTGGGTTTACCTATCCTGGTAGGGGTGGATATAATTTGTGTAAATGCATGCAGGTTAATAAGGGTGGTTGGGGATTCTGAGGAACAAGTGCCCCAGTCTATGTTAAAGTCTCCAAGTAGAAGGGTTTCTTGGGGGTAATGACATGATAGCCAGTGCAGGATATCTTCAAGTGTAGATATATTGTTACCTGAGGGAATGTACATATAGATAATATTAATGCATTTATTTTTATTAAGTTGCAATTTGGTGGCAAGAATCTCCGAGTTATTAATCTGAGGTGGTTGTAGTACATCTATGGTGACATTCAACTCAAATGTATAGAGTACAGCTACCCCACCCCCATTCCTCGAAGCACAATCCAGCCTGTGTATGTTATACCTAGGTGGTAACACTTCATTGCCTTTAGTGTTAGATTTTAACCAGGTTTCAGATAAACAGAGAATTTCAGGGGAGTGGACATCCAGAAGTGCATGCAATTCATGTACCTTGTTATTAATGCTTCTAATATTGAGATGACAGGCTAGGAGAGAGTTAGTTGGCCTATTAATTGTAGGTTTGTAGCTTTGATTGCAATTAGAGGGGGTATGTGTATCTGAAGTGGGTGGGACAGGGTTGGGGTGAATATCACCACCAAGTATTAGGTTGAGTCTATACTTGATGATGAACTTCAGGAATTTGTTTATTAGTTTGTGGTAGTATTTGGACCTAGAGCTAATGTGCCTGGGGTTGTGATGTTGATACACTGAACAAGATGTTGGATAGGATCTGGTACTGTAAGTATGATTGAAGGTGAGAGTATTTATAGCTGGGGTGATAGTATGGCCTTTTGGGACCTGAAATCCTGTGAGAAACTGGTTTTCATACAAGGTAAGGAGGTATGGTGCGAACAAGAGGGGTAGTAAAGAGGAGTATATCATTATCTGTGATTCAGCTAGTGAGTTAAGGAACTGTTTTACCTGGTGATGCAACACCAGAAGATAGAGTGGTGAGGTAAAGGTACTGGAAGGGGGGTGGGAGAATGCCAGATGAAAGCTAATAGGTGCTATTAAAATGTAGGTAGAAGAATGGGGGTGGGAGGAATTATCCCAGATGAAAGCAGATAGGATCTAGAAAGTGGGGGAGTGTCTATAGTACTATAAATTTAGAGGTACTGGGGGTGGAAGGGAATTGGAGGAAGAGAGGGGAGCGAAGAGATCCCAAGTGTAGCGAGGGCGAACATAGCTGGGCTATTGCAGTTTACAAGGTTTCCTAAGGTGTCCTAAAGCTATAAGGTAAGTATTATAGCTCTTAATATAAGAGTCAGTTTACTTAAGTTACAGTGGAAGGAGGCAAATACTCAAGTAGAAAAAAAGATCCCTATGGCTGACCAAAATTGTGACCTGCTTAATTACACAGCACTGTAAGTGAAAGCTTAACAAATGCTTTGTGTGAGCAACCTACTCTGCTTAAATGCTGAGACAAACTGATTGCAGTCCTGCAGACACCATTTTGTAGGGAACTGTAGAGTTCAATCTGCTTAAATGCTGAGACAAACTGATTGCAGTCCTGTAGACACCATTTTGTAGGGAACTGTAGAGTTCAATCTGCTTAAATGCGGAGACAAACTGATTGCAGTCCTGTAGACACCGATTTGTAGGGAACTGTAGAGTTCAATCTGCTTAAATGCTGAGACAAACTGTTTGCAGTCCTGTAGACACCATTTTGTAGGGAACTGTATAGTTCAATTTGCTTAAATGTTGAGACAAACTGATTGCAGTCCTGTAGAGACCATTTTGTAGGGAACTGTAGAGTTCAATCTGCTTAAATGCTGAGACAAACTGATTGAAGTCCTGCAGACACTGTTTTGTAGGGAACTGTAGAGTTCAATCTGCTTAAATGTTGAGACAAACTGATTGCAGTCCTGTATAGACCATTTTGTAGGGAACTGTAGAGTTCAATCTGCTTAAATGCTGAGACAAACTGATTGCAGTCCTGTAGACACTGATTTATAGGGAACTGTAGAGTTCAATCTAATTAAATGCTGAGACAAACTGATTGCAGTTCTGTAGACACTGTTTTGTAGGGAACTGTAGAGTTTAATCTGCTTAAATGCTGAGACAAACTGATTGGAGTCCTGTAAGCACCGTTTTGTAGGGAACTGTAGAGTTCAATCTGCTTAAATGCTGAGACAAACTAATTGCAGTCCTGTAGACACCATTTTGAAGGGAACTGTAGAGTTCAATCTGCTTAAATGCTGAGACAGACTGATTGCAGTCCTGCAGACACCGATTTGTAGGGAACTGTAGAGTTCACTCTGCTTAAATGCTGAGACAAACTGATTGCAGTCCTGTAGACACCGTTTTGTAGGGAACTTTAGAGTTCAATCTGCTTAAATGCTGAGACAAACTGATTGCAGTCCTGCAGACACCGTTTTGTAGGGAACTGTAGAGTTCAATCTGCTTAAATGCTGAGATAAACTGATTGCAGTCCTGTAGACACCATTTTGTAGGGAACTGTAGAGTTCAATCTGCTTAAATGCTGAGACAAACTGATTGCAGTCCTGTAGACACTGATTTGTAGTTCAATCTAATTAAATGCTGAGACAAACTGATTGCAGTCCTTAATCTGCTTAAATGCTGAGACAAACTGATTGTAGTCCTGTAGATACCATTTTGTAGGGAACTGTAGAGTTCAATCTGCTTAAATGCTGAAACAAACTGATTGCAGTCCTGTAGACACCATTTTGTAGGGAACTGTAGAGTTCAATCTGCTTAAATGCTGAGACAAACTGATTGCAGTCCTGTAGACATCATTTTGTAGGGAACTGTAGAGTTCAATCTGAGTCTCACCAGGTCAGCCAAGCGGGGAAGAGAAAAAGAAATCCTAATCACCTGGATTTAAAAATCAGTTAATTTATTGCATCCAGTTTCTATTTTTAGATGTCTGCCAGGTATCTGACATGTATATGTATGGGATCCACTTGGCTTAGCTGCCCTCCTCACCACACCGGGCAAATGCCAAATAAAAATAAATAAACAAAAAACATAAAATGTAATTATGCTTATTAATTACATCTGGTTTCTATTTTTAGATGTCTGGCAGGTGACAGCTGTCTACATGTGAGTACAGCCTGGCATTGCTGCACCATGCTGTGTAAACATGCATTTAAAAAAAAAAAAAACAACACTGATTCAATTTGTGTGTTCCTCGGCTCTCCCTCAGCAGCATGCCATCATTAATATGCATAACACACTGCTGAGGGGGGACCATGGCCATGTACATGGATACATTCTGTGTAGGCTCTACATGGTGCCTACATGGAGTTTATTAAATTCTGGAGTAGATGTAATTATGTATAAATGACATGTTCTGAGAGACAGTGTGGAGGCTCCTAAGAATGATATCTATGTTTCCTTAGTACTTTCATCCGCTGTATGCATGTCCATAAGAAAACAGAAGAATGAATTGGAATGAATGGATAATACAGCATAGAGCTACAAGAAATCTCACAGAATTCATCTGAAAAATCTCAGTAACTGTTTCAAAGTATGAGTGCAGTGCTGAGAGTAATAAATGTTAATAATGAAAGTGTATTTAAGGATATCATTAAAAGATTGAATCAAATCATTCATCTGAGTCCATCTTCATTGTTCAGTAGCTTTTTTGCAGAGCAGTCTATGTGATCACTTCAGCTAATTATCAAGGGTTAACCACAGATCTCACTTAATATTTACTGTTATTACATGTCGAGTTGCTGTTACCTGGTCACATCTATTCCTGTTTAACCTGCTACTGTGGCACATGATAACATGCAGCAAGAGTGAAAGTTTGTTGTAATCTTATTGTATAAATTCATGTATAGTTTCTGAGCTGTTGAGAGCTGTCTTCAGTATGTTAAGCTTAAATCATACCAATCTGTAAGTTTTGCAAAACCAACAATAGATTGAGCACAGCTAAACTCTAACTTGTGTGTATGAATTTACTGAATATGATTCCTGATAATTATTAGGAACTGATGGTATTAACAAAAAACATTTTGCATAGTACAGGGTTAGTCAGACACCTTGGTAACATCACCCTCTTAATAAATCAGATAATTTTAAAAGGTTCTGCAATGTATTGTATACTTATATTTTCAGATGCCACTCTTAATTGTTATGTATAACAACACTCGTGGAATGCTGATTGTTTTTTTTTCCTTGTCTGACTGCAAAGCATAGAAAAACAACAGCAGTTTTGTTGGACTGGCCATGGATACCAGTAGATTTGAATATTATTGCAATATTCTCCCTAACTGACTGCAACTTACTCTTAGGCTATAAATGACTAACTTTCAGTTAGAAACTGCTTGGAATCCCCAACAACATTTTTGCAGGTGTTTGTTAGACTTGTTAATTGAGGAATAATAGCAGCAGAGTAATACTTTAAAATGCCTAGCTAAATACTAGCTTATCAGTCTGCAGACTATTATAAGTCTGGCTAATAACCAGAGCTGAGAATCAAACTCTCTACTTAGCATCTGTGAAGTAAAGACTTTACTCATTATAGCATTCCCCCTCCATCTTCTTTGTGGGCTTGCCAGATTGCAATTGGAGTAGCTAATGAAGCAGTTGATGCAAAAGCTATCACTAAATATTGAATTCATTGCATGCATTTATTATGTATGCTCCATATCAGCATATATTCAGACTTAGACTATAACACCTCAACATTGCCCTTTTGTTTTTCAGGTGAGAGTGGAAAGTGAGGTAGAGGAAGTAGGCATGTTCGGGGAGGTAGGTTGGGGAGGTAAACAGACAAGACAGACAAGACGCATACAGAGGCGGTGTATGACACATGGGGTGAGTGAACACAATTGATGGGAACGGATGTTTGGAAATCGCAAGCCCATGAGCCCACAGATGGTAATAGTGGAACTGAGATCCCCACCCACGGGCAGTCACCACTGCACCTTCACAGCCCCGAGGGTGGCTGTGCTGGGGGCTGCGTAGAATGGGCAGGCTCACCCGTGAGACGTGCCACTCTCGCCTCGAGCTGGCGTAGGGGATCAGCGACTGAACGCTGGATCTCTCTACACACCACAGCCCGGATCCTTCAAAGGGTGACAGGTGGCCCTTCTCCGCCCACGCTTGCACGGGGGGGACAAGCCCCATCCCCTGCAGCACTCAGACGGTCCTGCTTTCATCTCTTCAGGTCTGCATGGTGGTGACGGACCTGCTCTCCAGTCCAAGGAACGCCTGTGACACTGGTGAGGTCATGAGCTAACCGGTTCCAAACCTCTGCCTTGTACTCCGTCCCTTGGAACTGGCCCTGCCGGAGTCTTGACTCATGACGGTGGACAAGGAGCCAAACCATGTATTTTGACTCCTCGATGCCCCAATGTTGCACTCGGAAGTGTGTATCCTCTCCAGCACCAGCCATTCTAACTGCAGATGTGAGCTACAATCAGTTATGGCAAGTATTCCCGCCTATGGGGTTTAAATATGCTGCATTTCCCGCACTTTTTTGTGATTGGCCATTTTTAAAAATTCTCAGCTGACTGCAGACCTGCTTAGTAATGGTTAATCTACCATTACTAAGTATATGTATGTTAACAGTGGCTGTTTCTCCTAAGCTGTCATGGCCTAGTGGCTCTGTACTTTGATTATGATGCACAGAGTCCTGGATTTGAATCTTGTCATTCATTTTGTTTTCATACTGTCCAGACAGGCTAGGGGGTGTGACTGTGTTTAAGCAACTTTGCTCTACGTTGCTCCATGTTGCCCTATGGTGCGCTGGTTGGCATGGCGCACACGTCTGCGCAAACACATTGCGCTGGTTAAAGTGCTATTTTGCTATGGGCACCTCTATTGCACTGGGTAAAGTGCTATTAAACTATGGGTACCTCTACTGGCTGAATAAAGCGCTATTAAACTATGGGCAACTCTATTACGCTGGGTAAAGTGCTGCTTAACTGCAAGCAATTATGTATCAGGATCCCTTAAAAATGTAATATTTTGTTCACTGATACATTGGCCATTTCACTGCTTTTTACTGATATTTTAATCATATGTGTCAGGTATTATTCCATGTACTGATTTAAAACATAAGAAGGGGAGTGGTGGGACTCGAACCATGAATGCCTCTTCTTTGTGCGAATGCTCTTCCATTATGCTATTGCTATTTGGTGTGATTTGCATAAACATTCTTTCTTATGCTCTTCCATGTCGGAATTGCTAACTACAGCTAAGCAATGGGGACACTCGCGCACACACGCACAAATACGGGCAGCTATTTCGGGAATTTAAAAAAAATAAAAATTATTTTTTTACTTTTCATAACTGTGATGGTGGTTTACAATGTCAGGGAGTGTGGTGTTGGGTGCAAGGACATTTAAGCGGACTCGGTCTTGTGTACTTTCATTTTCCTTTTCCAAACCTTGCAGGGGCTTGGCCATTTAGACTACTCGGCAATTGGACACACCCCCTGCTTTCCTAGATGGTCCGTGTAAGACTTACGGTTGAGTCAGCGTGCTCTCATGAATATTCATGGCACTCTGATGTCATACCGTTCAACTGCAGCCTCCGAGTAAGACTTATTAAGTCTTTCTTGGAGGATTTGTGAATCCAGGGGATTGTCTTGTTTCAAACAAAATGTCACAAAAAGTTTCTTTATTAATAAATATAAAAGCTTTATCTCCTTTGGGGAGATGCCCAAGGGTGCAATTACTTTGTCCCATACCTCATCCATCTCTAGACCTTTTACTTCTTTATTACCTAGTCACACTGCAAACATTTTCCTTGTCATCTCTTTTATTCATTCCACTCTTTTTGCTCTTCTTTTCATCTGCACATAGGACTTTTTCTTCTCCACAATATCCTTCCTCTCCTCTTTTTGTATTTTGTGCATGATTTCATCCCACAATGTTGCCATCTTGCTTTTTGGTTCACTTTGATTAACCATGTCCCTTAAGTAAACATTCTTCAACCCTTCCAATTGGAGGGTTGTATCAATTCACTCATGTGTCACACCTACATCTCTAAAGAGATTTTCTTGAAAAATCTCCTCTGAATCCATCTCCAACTCTGCTCTTTCACTGACTCCCTTGGTATGGCCTTTTTGAGACAGCTTGACTGCTTTCTCATTTTCCTTTACAGCTTTATTTACAGGCTCACCTGCCTGAACCTTTTTGATCCTCACTTCTGACTTGAAAGCTGCCATACCATCCTTGTCATTCAAAAAACCCACTCCTTCTGCACTGTTACCCTCTCAAACCTTTGAATGCTCCATTTCTTCCTTCCTTCTCCAAACTGTTTTCGCACCCGCAATGGGAGACAAGAAGTGTAATTGCGAAAAATGTCCCTGCACATGTAATGAGTAGGGGAAGCTTCCCAATACCCTGAACAATTTTTCAGTCATCAGTATGAATGCCACCTAAGGTCTCTCCTGAAAAAAAGGCATTGTCTTAGTGGAACAAACCCAGACAACAAACTGTACATAAGTAATAATCATAATAACAACAACAAAGAAGCAGCTGTAATTAAGTAACTACTGTAGCAATTATATGGAGGTGTAGTGGGTATGTATGTGTGGGGTTGCTTAGTTCAAATGCTTTGTAATATATCTAGTCAACAAAATTAAACTGAAATAAATTTTTGATTACTTTCATTTGAAGAGTACACGGTCATACATTTAGGTATATGTGTGTGTTTTTCTGCGTCATCATATATATTTGAGGGTAGCTTTGTCTGTGTCTCCATCTGTGTATATATGTAATATGGTCTGTATGTGAATTTCTGTGTATGTGTTTATCTAAATTTGTTTATAGATATCATAGACTGTGTCTTTCTGCATGTGTGTGTGTGTGTGTGTGTGTGTGTGTGTGTGTGTGTGTGTGCATGCAATTTTGAATGTGTGCATTTCAGCTTGTGTCAGTGTATATGTACAGACATTATTAAATACTTTGTTTTTCCCCCCACCACTGCCTTTCATTGTACCATCCTAGATGCTAGCACTCCAATACTTGTCTGTGCTGGGTCAACCAGTTGCTTCACCACCTTCCCAGATTTAATCCAGTGTTGCTGGGGCTGGTTGTGGAACTAAGCATGCAGGTCCTCAGTATATCTATGCATCCGTCCATTGCGATGGAGGTTTGTGACTTATGACCTACCAGTTACCCCTCCCTCCTTTGTGGACCTAACAGTTAAGCCTGTGGTGGGTGTACAATGGAGATATGGTATATCATCCTGATTCCACAGCAGTTCAACCAAGTCTCCATCCCATACCCCCTTTAGGCACACATACCAATGTATCTTCCCCAGCCTCCATCAGCAATAGGCACAGTATGCATCCATAGGTTCACCTACCAACTCTAGAATGATAACACCCAACATTCGCTGCCTCTCCATCCATCACCCAAGCACCTAATCAAACCCAATTTGCCAGGGCTGTAGTCAAGACTTTATTCCTCTACGTCACAGGAATGGCTTAGAAATTATTAAACACTTACATAACTTGGTTTAGGGTGTAAAATGCTTCTTACAGCAATAATTACATGTCCTACACCAGCTTTGAATTTTAGGTACTGGACTATATTATGTCAAAACTACAAAAAATGTCTAATTTAATAATAAAAACAAATACAAACAATTTAAGAGATAGGCCTTTATCTAAGCACAACAATGTCTTCCAAGTGGGAGTTTCAAGGAAATTATGTATCTTCCAGGGGTATAAAGGCCCTTCACATGTGACTTCAAGCTTCACAACACCCACTGATGATTCTTTATTGCTTGCTTGCTCTTCTTTTCACAGAGCCTCCAGTGTCCTCTAAATGCAACAGAGACCTGACATATTTCATTTTGAAATTAAATTAGTTAGCTTTGCAGCAGTCAATAGACCATAATAAACTCAGGGCCATTACTGCTGAATAAAAGATTGTGATATGATGAAAGAACATATACTAGTCCAGTGTGAGATGTGGTTATTCATTAACTGATGCTTTCACACATCTGATTATTTAAGTAAATAAAAACTGCAAAATAGGTTGTAGTTCAGATATGTAGAACTCAAAATGAAAATGCAGAAAACATACATGGAAAAGGATGACACAACTTTACTACACAGAACAAATGCATTTGCCTTTGAATATCGTAAGACTTCATCCAAATCAAGCACATCATTCAAAATATTTTAATAAGATGAAATGCCTAAATAGTGATAACAAAAGTCCATCAATGAACTACCATATTGTATCTAAGTATATTTTCTCTAGTTGTTTTTAACATATTAAACATAAGCTTGTATGCTAAACTTATGCAAAATGTCTGCATTCTCAAAACAAAGCTCCTATACAATTATATTCAAAGGGCATTGTAAAAAAGTAAAAAACTCTAATAATAAAAACAGACAATTTAACTAATCATATCAAAGGGATATCAATAACCAGAGCTTACTTCAATTTTTTTTTTTTTTTTTGTAGCAAGCATTTGATCTTTAAATGCAAATTCAGGCCTTCGTGTTTTTTATACATTTAGCCTTATTTGCCACTGAAGTTCTTTCACTTGCAATGTGCCACTGAAAATGCCACCTTTTAAGTCCAAAGTCACACTGTCTATCACAAAGAAAATACCCTTATGAAATCCACCACATACAATGCTATGCCTAAACAACATATTTCTCTTATATCGGTGCCTAATTACACACTGCAACTCATGAATCCTTTGAGCTAATCTACTGATAATCTTTCCTACATAAAAAGGTACTTAGTTGCATAAACCATAACCACTAATCCATAAGCATAGTGTTGGATGGATAAACATTTCCTCTCTTTATGTGAAGTTCACCTGCAGGACTAGTGTCAGTATATGTACAACTTGAAAACAAGTAATATCCGTGATATCCCAAAGTCTCAAACAACCCACGAGACAAGTATAGTGGGTCAAAAAACAAAACAGTGTAATAAACTTCTCTGTGCGGAAGATATATCTAGTTAATCACTGTATATTGATCAGATCAGATAATGGCAGTAGAAATAACGAACTTAAACTCATCCTAAGTCAAAAAAATAATAACATTAATATAATTTGAAATATTGTACCGAATTACTAAGTAAGGGTAGGCAGTAACATTACAGTGGAAGCTGACATTTTTTTATTAACTACTGACGTGGAATCCTTATACATAGTGCTCCCTCAATTACTGTATAACAGCAGCTATGGAATCTTTTTAAGAAACATAATCAAGGTACACAGGCACAACTGCAAAGGTTAAGCAAGTTCATTAATCTTGTACTTTACTTTAATTTCTTTACTTTCAATGGCAAACACTACAAATAAAAACTGGTATACCAGTGGGGGCTGTGATAGCTCCCAGCATAGCTAACATAGACGTGGGCAAGTGGGAGGAGGACTTTGTCTTAAACAACACACACTACCTGCAGCATATCACATGCTAGTTACATTGCCTGTGTACTTAATAAAGGATTTTTAACTGGAAACAGACTGCCTATCCTGCTTAGATTACTTTTGAATACTTAGTAATTTGGTACAATATTTCAAATTATAGATTTTGTTATTATTTTTTTGACTTAGGATGAGTTTAAGTTTGCTATTTCTGCTACCATTATCTGATCTGATCAATATACAGTGATTAACTAGCTATATCTTCCACACAGAGAAGTTTCTTACACTGTTTTTTTTTATGTACAACTTGAACACATAGTATAAGGATACATACCTTTAGTTTTTTTATGTAGCGATATAAGGATGTAAAAATGCATCCCTCTGCAATATAAGCTGAAAATTATGTCTATTATCAAAAACAAACATTGGTGAAGCATGCATACCCTTTATCAGCCCTTCATTGTACAGAAAATAAATTTCCATTTATTCTGTAATCTTTCTAATATCATTATTACTGTCTACTGGACTCCTTAATAATAATATCCAAAAATAATTTAAATCATGGTTCTAATTAGAGTACATCTGTTAACTTTAGCTATTAGATGGAGTAGCCTATCCCTTCTGTGTGCTATGATGTCAATGAGAACAGCCTTAACTCAGTCCCTATAATACACATGATCAACAAATAATTCAGTCCATGTTTGATCTTCCAAAATGTCACATTACTTGGAATCCAGTCTATAAAGTCTAACAAACTAGCCGTAAGATCAATGCTTTTAGGTAGATATTTGCAAATACTCTCTTTCTTTAAAAATAGACTCAGGCTTATGGCTACCTTCCTAAGTTAGCTGCACATGTAAACTGATAATTATAATTGGCAATACAACATACTTTGTTGTCCTCACCTCTCTCCCAGGGGTGGAAGGTTTCAAATTTCACTCCAAATTTATTGCATATGCACAGCTGTTGCTGGTAAAGAAATGGGCAGCTATGGACCTTCCCTACACCAGTCTTGTACATCCCGAGCTTGTTTACCTACTGTCTGTTCCTCTTTATGCCCCCTTTTTCACCACTTTCCTATCTCCCCATTTTATTTTCTTTAAAAGAAATTAGCACTGGGGTTAGCGGGAGTAAGCACTTTTAAGCGGTAGTAAGCGGGTTTAAGCGAGTGTGCGCTTGTGTGCGCTTAGCTAAGTATCGCTAAGCATCACGCAAACCCGTGCAAACCCACTTACAACTGCTTAAAAGTGCCTTAGTCACTCTATGGAAGGGCCCTTGTTCTGCTCAGCATCAAAAGAAAAGACCTCTGCCAGTCTCGAACCCCAGACCATTGACACAATAAACTGCATGAACTACCACTAAGCCACAGCAGATATACAAATAATTTGGTGCAGACATAAATATATCATGCATTACAATGAGGGAATGCAAATGTAAATTAGGAATGGTATAACAAAAATCCTGTTCTGTGGGTCTTTACCAGCAGTTGTTGTGGAATTGCATGACATGACTGTGAAAAGAGAACCAGCCATCCAAGCAGGGAATAATATTACAGTAGCACCTTACAAACACCACACAGTATCAGACCAGGATAAATACTGGCAAAGTTGATTAGGGCAGAGGCCAGACACCCCAACTGTGACTGCTTTACAGGGATGTTGCTGATTTGTAAACAAATGTTAACTGTGCCCCACTGAATCATTCTGGAAAGTACTAACTTTAGGCAGACAAGTGTGGAATCACACTTAATGAATAATCTCAATAGGTGAGAGTAGACACTGCTTGCACGTCAGAAAAGGTGTAGGTATACATATGCTCTTATTCCCAAGAAAGTCTCAACTGCAATATGTCTGTAATAAAGTGCAGGTGTATCTAACGTATATGTACCTTTCACTGAGGCCATTCAAATATATACCTGAGAGTATCTGAGGCCTGACAGAGGCAGAAACACACAGGCATATCAACATTACTGATGTTACACACTCTGCAAATAGCTTTGGAAGGAGTTCCACAAGCATGCCCTTATGTAGGAGTACAACACAGAAATATCACAGGATGTAGCCATGTACTGCTAGCAACCAACTGTGACAATGCCAATGTGCCAGTGCTGAAAAGACTGGTGTGGTGCACAGACAAAGTATAATAGGCTAATCTCTAGCTACCATCTGTATATGTCCACAGGTGGGAGTTACGCAGACTACTTGCCATGATAGACTAACAGGTACACAGCAATCCAGTATGTTCAGCAAGATAAACCTCACATGATAATAAAAAATGCTCCTTGCAGTTCTGCACCTCTACCCAAAGGTACAACACACCTGTGTATTCAGGCAAAAAACAGGGTGTAGGTAGTCATACTCAGTACTGAAATATGCCCAGTTGTGTTGAGCAGCCTGTACTAATGTCAACACGAACAAACCACAAACTGTACAGAGGTGAGTAACATAATAATTACAGTATAGCAGTTCACAAACACTGCATGTGCCACAGGAAAACAGTGCACTAACCACATTTGTATGGCAGTTAAATGTCTAATTCAGAAAGAAAGTGCATACTCCCATGTATCCTCTGTTAGTATTTGGAGGGGTGAGTACATGTCTACACTGAGAAGTGTGAACTGGAAGCAGCAACATTCAGGTTTGAGTACAACATGCATATCACTGGCTACAACCCTAGCTTCAGATAAGAGACATATACCAACCTTCTGACTGACACAACGGTGTCCAGAGCAAACAAGCATGGGCCCCACCTTGGAAAGCTGAAAGGGCTATGCCTACCTAACCTAGCATTTTATAGCAGTGGGCTGCAATCACAGTGAGTAATGCAATCAGGACACAGCAGGCTGCATGCAATTACTGAATGGTGGGCAGCAATTGGTGCAGAGGCTGTCACATGCACAAGTGCAGATACCTAGAAAAGCAGGCTGTACCTGCTGTCCACACATGCAATAATATCACTGCAGGTACAGGGAGATAGAGAGCAAGAGTGAGAGAGAGACACAGACATAGACAAGGACAACAGAGAGAGAAACTGAGACATAAATAGAAACAGAGGGAGAAAACCCAAAACAAACAACCAACCAAAAAAAAAAAACCTACAAAACTGTAACAGACAGAGCAGGGAAATACAAAGGTAAGGTATGTAACTCATATGTATGTGCTGGCATGTAGTAGATGTTCCTGAAGAGTACTCTACACACTGCAAATCATCCATGTGTGGCAGCAGTACATATCTATCTGTATCTGCATATGTGCATAGGGCAAGGGACATACGCTGTTAGTGAAGGGTAGACAGATATCTGTCGTTGAAGGTTGTTATGTGCATATATCTATGTAGGTTGTAGTGTGTGGCATAGAAAACAGCATGCAGTGCTGATATATGTCATGTGCTGGTTAAACGCTGTGGGAATGATTTGTTAGATCTGCTGTGTTACAGCCAGTGAGGCCTGCTAAAGCTACATGGGCCGAGGACACCCACATGCATTCTGCACAACACTGTGCAATATAATCACATAACTGTACATCCCACAACTGTCGCATAACTGATATCCCCACCATGAAAGGTGGACTGTACATATGCCTATATGTACATCTATGTGTACAGCAATGGATGTACATGTATGTGTATAAATATATATATATATATATATATATATATATATATATATACATATAGAGAGAAACAGAGAGACATGGGGCCATATGTACTGCAACAGGTGTGTGGTGACCAACGCATGGACTGTAGACAAGTGTTGATACTGCAGTGCCATTCCTCCTTTCCAAAACACTGTACCCATTAACTACAACATAGGTAGAGATCTACCCAACACCGAAGGTGTGATAAGGGAACATGGAACACAGGTGGACAGTAGCCACCTCTTTGATAAAGACAGTGCCACACTAGACGTGTAATCTGTCTGTGTGGTATGTGTCATGACAACATGTGTGTCATCTAGGGAAATATAGGTCAGTGTTCCCCTCTACTCATCACAATGCCCTGTGTGGTATGTACCTCACGTGACAACTACAGCAGGTGGAAAGGCCACAGACATACCTCACAAAGGGTAATACTGTCCGCAAACAGATGCCCTATGCAGACTGACTCACAAACCCACATCTAGACTGTATTGCATACCAGCCACACAGAGGTGACCTCTGCCAGACATACAGAGGTATGTCACACCCATAGCTGGGTGGCAACCACCATGGCAACATATCACAATCCCTCCGGGATACACACTCTAGGGCCCTAAACCTCATCAGCTCACTAAACAGCACATGCTGGAGGGATAGGTTCCTATCTCAGAGATATGCCATACACTGGAATAGACCACCTAGCAATAGCAAACAAGGCTCCTCATTAGCAGTTGTCATAAATACCCCTGATGATTGTTTGGGAGATTGGTAATACACCCCAGGAACCCCCTCTGTGGTTCTGGTTGGCAGGGGCAAGTGAAATCAAAGTACATGTGTGTCAAAGGCCAGGGTAGCATATGGCTAGGCTGCCGTAGGCCCTAGGGCCAATATCATATAACCTACCTATGACACTATGCACTCACACGTACTCAATGCAATACCTGCTATGTGAGGTTGAATAAGTGTAACGCTGAATGTGTGCAAGGTCTGTAAAGGTGTGATAAGTTAGTGTGAAGTTGTATCTGACATGGTAGTGTCTATCCTAGCTGTGATACTAGGAAAAGATGTGTTTTACTGTTAGGCAGAAATAGTAGTATGGCATATGATGTGACGTAGTTCCTTGTTGACAACCGTGGTGTCTCATTGTAGGCTAAAGCAATACATGTATGCTTAGTGAGTGGCACTGCTGGTGAATGCAACTCCCAAACTCCCATAGGAACTGTAGTACTACCTAAAGCTGTAGGCCTAAACATCACAGTATAGTGTGTGTTCACATTGCCTGGGAACACTGTCTTGTGTGTTTCCTGTAGTCTGCACAGAGGACAAAACTCAGGCATAAGGGTTTGTAAGTAGTGGCACACAGTACTGTATGGTACACAGGTAATGCTCATCTGTGTTGGCATAAAGTGGTGCATTGTATGTTTGTCTGATGTGTGTGTAATTATGCCTGTAGCATGGCTGCAATCATATATGTGTTACAGGGTATACGTGTGTATCCAGCAACATATATACTCTGTTACAGCAGTATGCCACCTATAGTAACAACTGTATACATATGTTAGGCAGGGCTATGGCATCAATGACTAGGGTGGTTGACTGGTACTACTGTAACTGTACTTTACATTCATTGCAATGGATGACATCTCTGTTCGTGCATTGGCATGATATATACCTCTGTGTCGAGGTTGTGCATTGTGTCACAAACAGTGTGCCGGGTACTGTTGTATAGTGATGTGATATATATAGTGTGCCAGGCACTGTTAGTCAGTTGTGGCCTGAGAACCAATAAGTGGTAGTGAACGTGTGTAACCCCTGACAGACAAATAGATGGTATATATATCAGTAAAGTGATATCTTTGGTTAAAGGTTTAAAGTGCGCCACAGGACTTGCTCACACATATTGTTCATATCTTTTTCAGCCAGATGGCCCACCAATGCAACCCATTGTATACAGCAGCGGAGGAAGATGAAATCATCCAAAGCCTGGTGCAGCAGTACACAATGCTGTTTTCCCGAAGCAGCCAGCACCAGCAGGAGCAGACTGCACTGTGGCAGGATCTTGTTCATCGGGTAAATGACATAGACATGCATAACCGGACATATGAGCAGGTATGCCATCACTGCAGCGATTTAATTAGACATGTCTGGCGGCATGCGTCTGATATCCAAAGACATCAACTTGCCACAGGTGGTGGGGTGGCCATTCATTCCCCCCTCACGAGAGTGGAGGAGCTGCTCCTAAGCGTGGTGGCTCCTAGACAACAGCAGCAACAACCTGTGACATGTGTTGTCATGGAGGCCAGAGCCACCTCGCATGTTTACATGGAGCGAGCAGGTAACATGCCCTATCTGTAGACTACAGTTAACTGTATTGTTAGATTATGTCTATGTGAGATGTGTACTGTGTGTTTAGCAGTTGTGCTGCCTAATGTTATGCAATACTGATATTTGGAATATTATCTCTACACCTGTGACTGTTGACTGTTGTTCCACTGTAGCTTAGCATACCCACTGTAGCAATGCCACAGTTGTGGCCACTGACGAACTCTCTCATATTCTTGTAGGTCCCTCTGGTGTGACAGCAGGGCAGACGATCCATGCTGGTGAGTGTGGTATAACTGCAATGTTGGTAATGAAATGTGCATGTCATAGGTGAGGTGTAGGCCATGTACACGTAACACACCTATGCATAATGCATGCTGTGCATGTTTGCTGTAAGATGTTGCACAGCTCAGTAATGTCAGTAGCTGCGTCAATGACATGCAATACACAGAGCATCAGACACAGTTGTGGCAACACTGTACTGCACATTGGATAGGCATAGTTGCTACAGCTGTACACAACATAACATGTTAATCATACGCAGTACACAAAAACATAATACACATGGCGTTACCACACACCCACTGTAAGGTCACACTTCAGTATCCCACATGTCATCCACACACACATGATGTACCTCAGGGGTAGAGGCCTATCATGGGGCTGTACAACACTCTTCAACACATAACACAGTTGTGTTAGGCAATGCTCCCTATTGGGCACCTCACACACCCATGTACAAAGTGGCTGTGTAATTGTGAATGTAGCCACGGCACTGCAGTTCAGGTACAGCATGCTAGGCAGTTGTCTGTCACATATTAGTAGCCATGAGTGACCACAAGATGCATGACGATGATGGCACATGGTACTACACCCCATCCAGTTATAGTGACCACAGTACTACACATAGCAGTCATTGCTTTGCACCTCAATGTTGTGTGTGTGTGCAAAGATATGCACCTATACACAATATGCATAGCATGTTGTGTGTGTGCTTACATATGCCAGTATATACAATATGCACAGCAATCGCCATCTGTACAAAGTGTCACATATATGTCCTGGAATGCTATTGGGTGTATAGGTCACATGACACACATTGGTTATGTGTGGTGTTTCATCTTGCAGTCATGTAGCATGCCATGTCATGGCTGGCACTGACATATCTGCAATATGTCCCACACTCACCATAACCACTGTACAAGCGCCATGTTGAGCATTGGAATTCCTTCATGTCTACATGCACCACTCATCCCATGTGTGTACATAGCATGCATGTGCTACACCTGTGCCCACTATTATCTGCTATGGACACAGACACTGTAATCACACATGGCAATATATGTGTCACACAGATAACACATGCAGCCATGGTATGTATACCTGTGAGTGATGGCGCACAGGACATTGCAGAGCTGATAATACATGCACAGCAATGTTGTGTCCATGTACACATTGTGTTCCAGGGTGTAGCCAATCACTGAACAACTGCACACATGCATCAAAGACATGTATAATGTCATTAAATAGGGTCGTCTACACTTGCACTGCATGGTCTTAAGTAACACATATTCTGCATGCTGACATGTGTGAGGTGACTGTTTGCCTTGTGATACTGGCACCCACCTTCACCCATTATTGAGTATGTGTTGGATTGCTGGTGTGTGTGTGTATGTTCATAGGTTCATAGGTTCGTACTAGGCTATCTGCCCTAGGGCATTTATAAGCCTAGCCAGAGTGTGTGTGGCTTTCACCACCCCTTAGGATGAGAATACTATGCCCTTTTAGGGTTTAGTTTACTGTGCCTCTGTCTAGTAGTGACACAGAGATGACACCCAGGGTAAACCTACGATCTCCCATCCACTCGTCGAGATTTCTCTTGAATAGAGTCAGGGAGGGGCTCTGCCTAACATGGACTGGGATTCTGTTCCAGAGTGTAGGAAACCTCTGGGTTATGAATCTGTCCCTCCAGCACGTCCTATTTATTTCTGTGTTGAGGTTTAAGTCTCTTGTTCTCATGGCTCTGATGGATTTGGATTTTCTGAGGTGGACCATGTCCATTAATTCTGGATTGGACATGGCCTTGTACGTCAGGCACAGATCACCTCTGAGTAGGCGGTATGCGACTGAATAGAGCTGGAGTTTTTTCAGTCGGGCAGTATATGACATATGTTTAAGACCCTTTATCCTCTTGGTGAGGAACTTTTGGGGTCTTTCCAACTGCTGCAGGTGTCGGGTGAGATACATCCCAAATGGGGCATTGTACTCAATCATTGGCCTGATAAGAGAAGAGTACAGGGGCACAGTGACCTCTCTTGATCTAGATGTGAAACCCTTCATGATAAGGTGGGCAATATAGAAGGTCTTCCTAACCACTTTGGCAATGTGAGAGTCAAATGAGAGGTTACTGTCAACCTGGGTCCTGAGGTCCCTGATTACCTCTTCCGTACTTAATGGATTACCACCTATGTGGTAATTTGTCGGTACCTTGTTTTTCCCAAAGGGTATGACTATACATTTCTTGGCGTTCAGCTTAAGGCCATGGCTCTGGCACCAATTATCCGTTTCTATGAGGCCTCTCTGAAGGATGTTTGTGTCCGCTGGAGTATCAATTATGGCGCCCAGTTTGCAGTCATCTGTGAACTTTGTCAGCCACAATCCTCCTATGTTTGCCTGTACCTCAGAAAAATAAATGCCGAACAAGAGGGGTCCCAGGACTGAGCCCTGTGGGACACCGCTTGTGACTGGCTTAGAGTCTGACATAGCTCCAGCAACTCTGACCCTGTGGGTTCTTTCCTTGAGCCAGTTTGCAACCCACCTTGTGACATATGGGTTTACATTTAAGCTGGTGAGTTTGTCTATGATGCCCGAGTGGGGTATTGTGTCAAAGGCTTTTGCAAGGTCAAGGTAGGCTGTGTGAACTGCCTTACCCTCATCAATGGCGTTAGTGACTGTTTCAAAAAAGTCAACCAAGTTCAAAAGGCAGGATCTGCCCTTGACAAAGCCAAATTGGGTAGGATCCAATGTCTGTAGGTCCCCAATGTCTTTGTTTATGAGTTCCATAATGATCCTCTCCATAGCTTTGCAGACCAGGCTCGTCAAGCTTATGGGGCGGTAATTTCCAGGGTCCGTATAAGCACTGCCTTTGTGAAGTGGGACCACTGTTGCCATACGCCACTCTTTGGGTACATATCCTGTAGTAAGGCTAAGATTAAACAGCAGCCTTATGTGTGGGTTTAGTTCCTCTTGGAGTTCATGTAGCACACAGCCCGGGACACCATCCGGTCCCATTGATGCTGTGTTTTTAGCTTTAGAGAGGGTGGCTCTCACTTGGGCATCTGAGATGTTAGGGAGGCTACACTCTGCTGGGATAGTTATTTCTCCTTTTGGGGGGGAGGGGGAGGAGAAATTTGCACTGAATCTGTCGGCCAGAATGTTGGCAATGTCAGTGGGTTCAGTGTATTTTGTGTCATTTTGGACTAACTCTGAGCATATCTGGGAGTTTCCACCCAGGTTTCTAACATAGCTAAAGAAGGCCTTGTGATTGTCTTTTGTGTCTTTTGCGATTTTTCTCTCAAAGTTGGCCTTGGATGATTTTATGAGTGATCGTAGTTTTTTGCTAGTACTGATCAGAGATGCCTTCCCTTTTAGGGATTTTGCTCTGCCATGTAGTAGCTTCCTCCTCCTGTTGTAAAGTTTGTTTATGGCTGGGGTCCACCAGACCGGGCACCTGCCTTTGGGGGAATGGGTCTTGGTTTTATTTGGGATTGCATGATCCATGCATTCTTGAAGGTGCCCATAGAAGGCATTTGCAAAGGATTCAGCAGTGTGGCTTGTGGTTTCCACTGGCCCAGGAGCCTTGAAGGATACCACTTCAGTTTAAGAAGTGTGAAGTTTGCTTTTGAGAAGTTCTTCACTGTGGTCTTTTGTGCAGGGGGTGGGGGCGGGATGTGGATTTCCAGTGAGATGAATTTATGGTCTGATCTTACCAAAGAGGGATATACTTCCGGTGTGGAGCATTTTGTCCCCATGTTTGTGATGATCAGGTCTAGTATATTGTCTCCTTTTGTGGGAATGGTGACTAGTTGTTCCATTGCATTTGAGTTTATGAATTCTAGGAACCTTTGGGCTAGGGTGTTGGGGCTTGAGTAATGTTCCCAGTCTATGTTTGAGTAGTTGAAGTCTCCCAAAATGATGGTATTTGGAGAGACATTCATACTCTCCAGTGTCTTTAGGAAGGCTGTGTGGGGTTCCTGAGTTTGAGAGGTTGGTCTGTGGCATGCTACAAACTGTAAGGCAGTTTTGCCTATGGTTAGTTGCACCTGGATAGTCTCCGATGCTTCGTGCATTGCCACTAACCTGGAGGTGTGGGTATCTTTGATGAAAATGGATACTCCCCCTCCTTTTGTGGTTCGGTCCAAGTTTTGGGGCCGGAAAGCATGATATGAGGTAAAACCTGATAGTGCTGGGGTGCTCTCAGGAGCCTTGAACCAGGTTTCAGTCACTGCACAGACATCAATGTTCTCTATACTGAGGAGGGCTTCGAGGGCGTGCATCTTGAGGTTTAGACTTCAGGCATTGAGCAGCATTACCCTTAGTTTTTTTCCACTTGTGTTTTCTAGGGAGGTAGGTTTGTCATTTGAGCCTTGCCTAAAAAAAGCACTATGGGGGTGGCAAGAGCCTTGGCCAATATCCGGAAGCCCAGGGGTGACAGGTGCAAGCCATCCCTTGTGAAGCAGCGTGGCTTGTCAAGCATGTCATCCCAAGCAGACAGACATTGGATCCCTTTAGAATGACACCAGTAATTAAGCCAATTGTTAAAACTGATCATTTTGTCTTTGTACTGTGGCATCATTCTTGGTGAGGGTAAGATGCTGCTCAGGGTCAGGGTCATACCGACCTGGGCTACATAATCAGAGAGCTCCTCTATGTCTCTTTTCATGTAGTCCAGGGAGGTACGTCTCAGGTTGTTCACACCGGCATGTACAATGACTGAGTCATATTTGTACTTGCTGTGGAGTGACCTGAGTGCTTGTGTTATGTGGCGGATTCTAGCTCCCGACAGGCAGCTTACTGTGACCTTTTCCTTGTTCAGTCTGGTGAGTGGGACTTCAGTGTATGTGCTGTATGAGGAGTGTATTTCTGTGCATGCGTGCATGTGTTCGTGTGTGCATGTATTCATGTGTTCATGTGTGCATGTGTGCATGTGTTCATGTGCGCATGTGTTCATGTGTTCATGTGTGCATGTGTTCATGTGTGCATGCGTGCATGCGTGCATGTGTTCATGTGTGCATGTGTGCATGTGTGCATGTGTGCATGTGTTCATGTGTGCATGTGTGCATGTGTTCATGTGTGCATGTGTGCATGTGTGCTAACATCATGTACAGATTGTAAAGTGTGTTTCCTGTCTTCCCCTCATAGGAGCTGAGTTTGGGGTGGCTGAAAGCAGCAGGGAACCTGAAGTCACTGCCACTAATAGTGGAGATGATGAGACATGTAGTTTGGCGCAGGAAGGTTTGACAGGGTCTGTTGTTGGCCCACCAATCAACAGTACACAGCGTTCAACCCCATCTATGCGCACACTCATACTGCCGATACATCCCTCATCACCAATGGCCTTAGCTGAGGGACAGCATACAGTTAGCATTGACCAGGAGTGTGTGGTACCCATGGCACTTGCATCCCCTCACAGCAGTCATAGCCGGATTCCTGGAATGGTACCACATAGGGGGATGTCCAGGGGTTCTCGGGGGAGCACCACTGGTTGTATTGCCCCTGGCAGATGTGCCCCCAGAGGTATTACAACCTCCAGTATGTTCCAGGCTGTAATGCAGGCACAGGCACGTATGGAATGGTACACCAGACAGGGACTAAGGGCACAGAGGGCCAATTACACCGCTATCAATGACAGCATCTGTGACCTTGCCGGTGCCATCCGGAATTACACTGAGGTCATTGATAGACATTGGGGGGAGACAATAGACGCCCTCCACAATGTGTCTTCCATGAGCCAGGACCGTGCGGGATGGGTGAAATGTCGATGCGGACACATGCCAGCAACAGCAACAGCTGGCAGTTGACGCAGACGGCACACAGATCACAGCCGCTCCCGTAGTGGCAGTACCAGCCCCAGCAATGCTGGGGCTGGCCTGTCTATTGACCATCCTAATAGACCACATGCACGTGGCTCTGGCCAGTCCCAGCAGGGACATGGGTCCAGTCATCATACCTCTGCCTCTGATGATAGTACCCAGTCAGGGTTGGTACCCGATACTGCACATAGCACCCCTGCCAGGCACAGGTACCGTGTCCGTGCCCAGAGACAGTGATCTGTACAGCATAGCAGGTACAGTCTGTGGCTGTCCCACAACCTCCCATATATGGCAGCCACATGGTGAAGCTGTGTGCATGCATACACACACACATTAATCAAACAACTAGGGCTCACACATACACACACACATTACATCAACATTGGCCCAAGCTGTACTGTTGTCCCCCCCACACACACACACACAGACATGTCGATTGGATGGGTCAATGTCGGGCTCTGGCAAACCAACAACACATCCTGTGCATATGATGACACCTATGCCACCTCCTGTCATCTGTAACACTGATGCAGGAACAGGCTAACATGGTTCTGATGCACAGGGTGACATTATAGCAATGTAGCAATATTAGCAAGTTTTCAACAGGAAAGTGTAATGATATCCTTGTAGGTATATCTGAGCAGGCATTATGCATCACAGCTCTGATTGTCAATATAGCATTGTTTACACCAGTGTTAGGTCTAAGTATGTATTGTCCACCCATGTGCCACTTGGCTGAAGTGTACAGTGTTGCCAGCATGTGTTAGTGAGTGAACAGTATGTCTGTGGTGTGTGCATTACAGATTAGCAGGTGTACATCTGTGAACATGGTGGATGTGCACTGTCTGCATGTACGTGCATAGTGGACACATGGGATGTGTGACATACCCTGTTGTACACATTGTTAACATCTCATAGTATCTTTCGATGGCCAGTATGCATTTTACTACAGATATGTACTAACATGGGTACACATGTGTGTATGACATGTGTTGGCAGTATGCTGTGGGCGATACTGTAGATACCTGTCAATGATTTTCAGTCTGGTAGTGTACCCAACCTCAACAGCATGACTATAACCAATCATTAGATGATGTCCTGACAAATGACACACAGTTGTAGGGAACTCAGTAACAGTTGGATCCTTCCGGTACTATACTAAAACAGTGACCAGTGGTATTGACCGCCACCCATTCCTGGGACCACACCTGTTTGGCATATAGCCCTCTTAGGTACATGCAAACACACTAGGGATATGTCCATCCAAATCTGGAAATGCATGCTTTGGCCTACAATGCATTCCCTGGATGGGACGCATATCCTACACAAGGGTATCATACAGACAGATACCTGTTGTCCAACACATGCTGTATAGCAGTAAGCCGACTATGGCATAGTCACCCACATTTGCTATACATACTATCCCGACAGTACCACATAGGTGGTAGCCCTCAACATGTATGTTGGGTAACAATGTGTACATACAGCCACGTGTTATGTCATCTGTCCCTTGGTATCCACATATCCATAGGTATTGTGGAGTCCCTCGGTGTGTCACATAAGACATTAGGGGCCTGACTGCATATCCACAGGGCTGTTGTACACCTATAATGACTGTCCATTATTTCCAGTCGTTGTTGTGTATGAACATGTCTGACATATACCCCAGGCATGTACCCTCACTCACACTACTCTATAGTAACTGTCATGGGTGTGTGTGGCACAGCTGAACTTGGACACATTTCAATACAGTGGCCGGGCTTGTCACATACATACATATGTGACCTACGATCTGAGAAGCAGTGGCACAATCTGTCAAAGGAAACAAATGTATTCATGCAGTATGCAGGCTTCACACCTATGTACTGATTGAGGTCACATGTACACATATTTATTTGCCACGCAGATACCTGATGCGTGCAATGCACATACTGTTTTAATCATGATATGTCATACCATAGTCAAAGCAAAACCCACACTGCATTGACCAACTGTGTCACACACACAGCAATTGCAGGATTCAAACCCTTACCTAACTATGTTATGATACTAGAGACATATGCATTAACACGGCACGCTATATGCTTTGCTGGGTGGCTTCTTCACTCCTGCTATATTTGCAGGATGCTGACATCATCAGTCTTTCCAAAGAGGAATGTACCTCTTTTAATTTGTTTTCCCAGTCTCCAAAAAAGGGCACCCCTCTCAAAGGAAATCATACACATACACACCCCCCCACCAACACACACTGTCAGGGTTTGCAGGATTCAAACCCCTACCTAACTATGCTATGATACTAAAGACATATGCATTACCACGGCGCGCTATATGCTTTACTGGATGGTTTCTATTCTCCTGCTATATTTGTAAGATGCTGACGTCATCAGTCTTTCCAAAAAGGAATGTACATCTTTTAATTTGTTTTCCCAGTCTCGAAAAAGGGCACTCCTCTCAAAGGAAATCACACACACCCCCACAAACACACACTGTCAGCATTTTCAGGATTCAAACCCCTACCTAACCATGTTATGATACTAGAGACATACGCATTAACACAGCACACTATATGCTTTACTGAGGGGCTTCTATTCTACTGCTATATTTGTAGGATGCTGACATCATCAGTCTTTCCAAAGAGGAATGCACCTCTTTTAATTTGTTTTCACAGTCTCCAGAAAGAGCACTCCTCTCAAAGGAAATCACACACATACACCCCTCCCACACACACAAAGTCAGTGTTTGCAGGATTCAAACCTCTCCCTAATTATGTTATGATACTAGAGACATACGCATTAACACGGCGCACTATATGCTTTACTGGGTGGTTTTTGTTCTCCTGCTATGTTTGTAGGATGCTGAGATCATCAGACTTTCCAAAGAAGAATGTACCTTATTTTAATGTGTTTTCCCAGTCTCCAAAAAGGGCACTCCTCTCACAGGAAATCACACACATACACTTACCCCCCACACACACACTGTCAGCGTTTGCAGGATTCAAACCCCTACCTAATTATGTTATGATGCCAGAGACATACACATTAACATGGCACGATATATGCTTTACTGGGTGGGTTTTATTCTCCTGCTATATTTGTAGGATGCTGATATCATCAGACTAGACATGGTAATGTGTGTACACTTTGTTTTATGCAATCCCAGGAATGAGCCATGTGAGTCGGCAAGTGTCAACAGCTTGAACAGGACCCCATAATTCTTACCTTGTGTGATCTTTCTGTGGACACATTGACATTCCTTCATATGTCAACACATATTTATGCAAGGATTGTTGGTTTTGTGGATACGACATGTGTCAGGGGTGTTGATAAAGTGCTATTCAAAGTCTATGTGGGACATGTGTAGCTCTGTTCAGTGATGTATGTCCTGGGTGTCTACCTTGCAAACAGTCTAGCATGTTTGGGAACCATGATCTGCACATGAACATACCACAGTTGGTAGGGTTGTGTGTTTGTCAGCTTCCAATAGCTCTGTGTATGACTTCAACCATGATGGACTCCATGGCCTTGCAGATCAGACTTCATAGGCTTACTGGGCTATACTTCCCTTGGTGTGTTGTGCACCTACACTTGTTGGGAGTGCCATATGTTGCTGTAACACATTCAACGGTTCCAGATCCTGTGGAGAGGGTGAGGCTCAACAGACTGTGTAGGTGCAGGGTCTGTTTGTTCTGTAGTTCATGCATGACACATATTGGGAAACAATGTAATCCAATTGCTGCCATGCTTTTGGCTTCGGGGGAGCTGTTCAGCCATTTTACATGTGATATCTCCTGGTATGATGACTGGGACTATGGTCAGTGGGAGGTGGGTATGTCTATATGGGCCTGTCTGACAGGATGTCGGCATTGTTAGTCAGGTACAGTTGGCCCTGACTCAGGACATATATGAGTGTACATTGCTATTTATGACATAGCTGAAGGAGGTGTCATGATTCAGTCTGGAATCCTTCTCAGCTACTCTTTACAAAACACCAACAAACCTGAGCACTAATCCCTGTTATACTCTTTTACACACTTAACACCCTACTGATCCTTTGCGATCAGGCTACGGAGTATGTCATCATAATATCCTGGCATGTCCAGGGGTCGGTTTTGTGTGTACTCTCCAGTCCAGCTAGTGAATATTGTGGTTTTGACACAATGTCACATCTGCCTCATGTACACAGACAACCTTCTCCTCCTCCCAACAAACTCAAGATATATGTGAGAGATGCAACAATATTGACATACAGGAGGCTGAGCTCTCTCGACCCATGACTGGCATAGTCTATCAGGTGGTGAAGGTAACCACACACACCACATATCAGTCTCACATAAACCTATAGCGACAGCAGTCAAACCACATTATCACATATAAACATACTCGGAGGCGCTACATAAACTCTGCCTAAGCAGCAGAGACCTCCAAAGCAGACACACAAACAACTGCTACCCCACTACAATACCCACATATCACATAGTTCACAATGTCAGTGTGCCACACAGTCACTGCCCTTCGGGCTAAACAACACACCTAATACACTTGTAATAGGTGACACTTATTGTCAGACACACTGACGTCCCACTCACCAGGCCAAACAAGGGAATAGTCACTTTGAGCTGTCTCTCGGGTGGCAGGATCCACAACATAACACATGCATTCAGGTCACTCCAAAGCAAGTGCAGGACTGGCTCCATCATTGTCCATGGTGGTGCATACACCCTCAGACATCCCTCCCTGGACCACATGACATGATACATAGAAGAACTCTCTGATCATGTAGCCCAGGCCAGTATGACCCTGACCTTGTCTAGCATCTTACACTCACCAAGTATGATGCCACAGTATACCAACAAACTGATCACGTTTAACAGTTGGCTAACATATTGGTGTCATTCACAGGGCATACAGTGTCTGTCAGCCTGGGGTGACATGCTCAACATGCCACATAGCCTCCCTATGGACAGCTTGCACCTGTCTCCCTTGGACTTTCAAATACTGGCTAAGGTAGTTGCCACCACCATACTGTCTTTTTTAAGCGGGGCTCAAAAGACAAACCCACCTCCATAGACATTACAGAGTACATGACACTGAGGGTAATGCTGCTCAACACCAGATGTGTTACCCTCAAATTGCAACCACTCAGGAATCTCCTCAGTATGGACAACAGTGAAATCTGTGCACTAACAGACACCTGGTTTAGGCTCCCAAATGCACACCAGCACTACCAGGTTATATTTCATGCCATGCTTTCTGACCACAAAACTCAGAATGGCCAACACAAATAGGGGGAGTATCCGTATACATCACAGATACACATACCTCCAGGTTGGTAGCACTGCACAAAGCATCACAGACCATACATATGCACCTAACATTGTGCATATCTGCCTTTTGGTTTGTTGCCTGCTACAGACCACCCTCCCAAACTCATGAACCACACTCGGCTTTCCTGGGAACACTGGACAATATGAAGGTCTCCCCAAACACCATTATATTGGGTGACTTCAAATACCCACACATTGACTAGGGATAACTCAGGCCCCAACACCCTCACCCAACAGTTGCTACTATTTGTACACTCATATGCTGTGGCACAACCGGTCACCACACCCACAAGAGGGGAAAACATATTGGACATGATCATCAGCAACATGGGGAATCTATGTTCCACACCTGAGATATACCTCTCATTGGTAAGGTCAGAACATACATTCATCTCACTGGACATCCATAGCCCGTCCACACACCCATCCTGGGTAATCTTGGTGAACTTCTCAAAAGCAAACGTCACACTTCTCCAAACCAAGGTGGATCCTTCAGAGACCCTGGGACAGTGGTAAGTATGGCTCTGACTGCTGAATCCTTTACATATACATTCTATGGACACCTAGTGGACTGCATGGATCATGCTATTGCAAATAACAACTGAACTCTCTCCCCCAATGGCAGGGGACCTGTCTGGTAGACCCCGGTCATTAATAAGCTATACAATGAAAGGAGGATGCTACTACATGATAGAGCACAATCCCAGACAGGGAAGGCATCTGTGATCTGTACTAGCAGACAACTACAATCACTCATGTATTTATGTCAGGCCCGCTTCTAACGGGCAATTGCACCAGACACGTAAGACACTCACAAGGCCTTCTTCATTTAATTCAGGTACCTGTGTGGACACTCACTGATATGCTGTGAGTTACTGCATACTGACTAAACATACCCTGAACCCACAGACATTGCCAACATCCTGGCAAACAGGTTCAGTGCAGATGTCTCCCCTCCGTCCCCCGTAAGGAGCTACTGTCATTCCCAACATAGTGTAACCTCCCAGACATCAACAATAAACAGGTGAACTGTCAACTTGGGTCCCCAGGTCCCTAATTACTTCTTCCATACTTAATGGATTCCCACCTATGTGGTAATTTGTGGGCACTTTGTTTTTGCCAAAGGGTATGACTATACACTTTTTAGCGTTTAACTTTAGGCCATGGCTCTGGCACCTGTTATCCGTCTCTATGAGACCCTTTTGGAGGATGCTTGTGTCAGCTGGAGAGTCAATTATGGTGCCCAGTTTGAAGTAATCTGCAAACCTGGTCAGCCACAGTCCTCCCGTGTTAGCCTGTACCTCCAAAAAATATATGCCAAACACAAGAGGTCCCAGGACTGAGCCTTGTGGGACGCCACTTGTAACTGGTTTAGAGTCTGACATGGCTCCAGCAATTCTGACTATCTGGGTTCTGTCCTTGAGCCAGTTTGTAACCCATCTTATGACATAGGGGTTTATATTTAAGCTGGAGAGCTTATCTATGATGACCGAGTAGGGTATTGTGTCGAAGGCTTTTGCGAGGTCCAGGTAGGTTGTGGCCTTGGTGACTGTTTCAAAGAAAATGACCAGATTTAAGAGGCAAGATCTGCCCTTAACAAAGCCAAACTGGGTAGGATCCAGTGTCTGTAGTTCCCCAATGTCTTTGTTTATGAGTTCCATGATGATCATCTCCATAGCTTTGCTGACCGGGCTAGTCAGGCTTATGGGGTGATAGTTTCCAGGGTCCATAGAGGCACCAACTTTGTGGAGTGGGACTACTGTTGCTGTACGCCATTCTTTGGGTACATATCCTATAGTAAGGCTGTGATTGTACAACAGCTTTATGATGGGGTTTATCTCTTCTTGGAGTTCATGTAGAATGCAGCCCGGGACACTATCTGGTCCCATTGATGCTGTGTTTTTTGCTTTGGAGAGGGTGGCTCTCACCTGAGCATCTGATATGTCAGGGAGGCAGTACTCTGCTGGGATAGATATTTGCTCTTTAGGGGGGGAAGGGGGGAGAAGTTTGCACTGAACCTGTCTGCCTAGATGTTGGCAATGTCTGTGGGTTCAGTGTATTTATTGTCATTTTGGACCAACTCTGAGCATATCTGGGAGTTGCCACCCAGGTTCCTAACATAACTAAAGAAGGACGCGTGATTATCTTTAGTGTCCTGTGCAATTTTTCTCTCAAAGCTGGCCTTGGATGATTTTATGAGGGATCGTAGTTTTTTGCTAGTACTGATCAGAGATGCATTACCTTTTAGGGATTTTGCTCTGTCATGTAGTAGCATCCTCCTTCTGCTGTACAGCTTATTTATGTCTGGGGTCCACCAGGCAGGACACCTGACTTTGGATGACTGGGTCTTGGTTTTGTTTTGGATAGCATGATCCATGCATTCCTGAAGGTGTCCATAGAATGCATTTATAAAGGATTCTGCAGTTTGAGCCATACTTTCCACTGGCCCTGGGGCCTTGAAGGATTCCACCTCGGTTTTGAGAAGTGTGACATTAGCTTTTGAGAAGTTTTTCACTGTGGTTTTCTGGGCTGTGGGTGGGATCGGGATGTGGATATCCAGTGGAATTGATTTATGGTCCGATCTTACCAATGAGGGGAATACCTCTGGTATGGAGCATAGAGTCCCCATGTTGGTGATGACCAGGTCCAGTATGTTATCCCCTCTTGTGGGGGTGGTGACTAGTTCCATAGCATTTGAGTTTATAAGTTCTAGGAACCTTTGGGCTAGGGTGTTGGGCCTTGAGTACTGCTCCCAGTCAATGTTTGGGTAGTTGAAGTCACCCAATATAATGGTGTTTGGATAGACCTTCATATACTTAGACCCAGCTTGTCCAACATTGCTCAGTATTAACCAACATTGCTGGACGTTGCCCAATATTACTCAACATTAACCACAGTTGTGCTAGTTGGTGTGTGTGATTTTCTTTACATATATTACATGGTGGTAAATGCTGTTTAGCACTGCTTTATATTGCTTAACACATGGCAATCATACCTCAGGTGGTGCTGCAGGGCTGGCTATGTTGGATGCACATACTACACTCCCTATACATGTTTGGAATCAGGTGGTGTCAACTTAGTCATCCCTTTTACTATATGTGCAAGTCAGAGAGAGGTATAATTTCCAGGGTTCCTACTGAGCCAGTGTATGTGCTATATGTTGCCTCTTTGCCAAGGCCAAAGCATACTGGGCATGCCTCCTTTTGCCTACTGGGGCAGGCTCAGGTTGTTCCTCCTCCGAGTCACGCTCTGCCTGTGATGGCCTTGGCAATGGTGGGGGGCTGTTTGGCCCAGGCCTATGCTGGTCCTGCTGCAGCTGTTTTCACAGGATCATATTATGTAGCATAGCACATACCATGACAATTTGGGTACATGTAGTTGGTGAGTACTGCAAGGCTCCACCGGATGTGTCCAGGCACCGGAACCATGACTTGAGCAGCCCAAACACATGCTCGATTACATTTCGTGTTTGTGCGTGTGCCTCATTATGGCATTCCTGTTCAGGTGTGTGTGCATTTCTGATGAGTGTCATCAGCCACCATCCCCCACTAGGTGACCATGTGGGATGTCCCCATTGGCAAATGTCTGGTTCAGCTGCGTCAGATGCCAGATATGGGAATCATGGTAGATTCCAGGGCAGCTAGCACACGCATTCAGTATTATGCCCTGGGCATCAGACATGACCTGGAAGTTGATGGAGGGGAAGCCCTTGCGGTTGAATAGACCCTACCCTGCTCACCAGCTGGTGCTTTGATGCATATGTGCGTGCAGTCTATTGCAACCACTACCTCAGGGTATTCTGCTATTTGCTGGAAGAGACACATATTGCTGGCCAATTCCTTAAGGGAATTGGGGAAATATACATGATCACTGACATCTGCTTACATGGCATCCATGAACTGGTTCAGTACCCTGGATGCTGATGCCTGTGATATCCCCATCATATCACCAGTTGGTCTCTGGAAGGTACCTGTTGCTAATATTCTTAGGCCAGCACATACCTTGGTTTCCACTGGAATGGGTTCCCCTCTATTGGTTCTGTGTGTGAGGCATGTCCTGCACAACTCAATAATTTGCTGCAAGAGATCTCTGTCCACTCTATAGCGCTCCACTATCTCTAGCTCATGTAGCCCCTGGTAGGTTACCCTGGGCCTGTACACTCTTCTCCGTCTCCTCACTGTGGGTTGTCCAGCAGCATTTGCATTATCACCACCCTCAGCATGTTGCATATGTCGCCTTATAACAGCAATGGCAGCCCCTAACATTTCTTTGTCTCAGTAAAGCTTTTTCAGTTTTCACTTCTATTAGCTTACTGCAGTGTTGCAGTGTCTCTTGAGAGAAACATAATGGGCTGTTGTTTGTAGAGTTTTAAGTGCTGGGATGGGCTGGGCTAGTGTACTGCCTGTGTAATTGCCTGATTCTGATTGTTTTCACCTGCCAGCTCTGCTAGTACTCCCTGGTAACTTCCTACTATTTGGTGTGCTTCCTTTTTCCTTTCTGTTACCTCAGGGGGGAGCACCGTGCACACAAGCGCAAACACGGACACAGCAGCTAACACGCACACACACATGCTTACATGGACTAAAACATGCTTATTCTTGTTAAAACGTGTGCACACTGGGGCAAACGTGCTTACAACTGTTTACACAGCCTTACATATGCTTACTCCAGCTTACATGCGCGCACACACGCTAACACACGTGCACACTGTGTTACTCGGGTTTACTGGCGCTCACACGCGTGCATGTACGCTCTGCAAAAAACCTTGGTGTTATCCATGGCATACACCTTCAATTTCTTTACTTTACCTAGCCTACCTGTTGACACACCTCTTTCAATGATATGTAAATGTCACCTGACACATGCCACTCAGCTCCAATGAGCTTCACTTCTTTCATACATGCACCCCTTGTGATGTCACCTATCTTCTACTCTGTTACTCCCCTTATCCTACTCCTACACTCCACTGACTGTGCTCATTTGCTATGTAAACTTGCAATTCACTATCCTAACCCTCATTTGCATAGGATTGCCTAATAATGCTTGGTTACATCTCTTAGACTGAGCTTCCCCCCTTAGTAACCTCTACTCGGTCGCCATGTTGTCTTCAGCCTTCCATTCACTTGCATTGTAAATTCATATCAGCAATAAAATCCATATTTGTGGATCTTAATTATTGATTTTTTGGTTTTTACGGTGCAGCGCGTTTGCGCGGCACTGCGCTATGGTTAAACCCCGGAGATCAAGGATGAAAAAAAAAAGTTATTTTATTTTTATTTTGCATCACTTCACATTGCCAATGGCCGTATTTTTGGCCATTGGCATGCTTCCTCCTGTAAATGCATCCTTTTTGTCGAGCTGTCACGACTCCGTTTTGCTATTTGCAGAACCGTACTCAGTTGTCAACTGAGTACATTTCTGCAAATAACACTACTCCTACTCGGACAAGTTCAGGTTTCCTGGATTGCAAATTTACCTCATTTGCATAGCTTTTGCCTGCAATTGAGGTAATTTGCATATCCAAGCCCTGTCCATGTAAGACTAGTTTTGAGAGCTCTGTTACATGCCCCTACCGGCTCTTCCTGGATCGCTTGGCGGACATGTTGGCTGCATGGATTCTTACTCTACTCTTAGACTCCGTGCAAGCCTTCGTGAATTCGGCCCAATTTATAGAAACATGTTTTAGACCAATTTGAAAGTAAAGAAAAATATTATCCATGGCACTCTTACATAATACAAACATATAAGAGAAATACTAAAAAAAGATTTCCTGATCAATTTTGAACTGAAGTTGAGAGAGATGTATTAAAAGATTATTTAAAGGCTACTTGTAAAGAAGTTATGAGCATTTAATAAGTTTTTGATGACAGGGGTTTGTGGTCTGGGGGATGGGATTGTAATTTTGAACATGGAAAAAGAAAAAAAATCATACTTCTTCCAAGTGTAATAAATGTAGAAGGTAATAGACATTTGTTAAATATAGGGGTCAACTGAAAATATGTTTTTTTCTTGTGGGAAAGGATAATCACTTGATTAGCAAATGTGATAAAAGAAAATGTTTTATTTGTGGAAAGCTTAGGCATGAAGCCAAAAAGTATGATATGATGTTTAAAAATATGAACAAATGGGACATGCGTGGGTGGATTGTGAAGAAAATATAGAAGCTAAGTAACCAGAACAAATACAGGAATATGTATATAACAAAGAAGAGAATGTAGAAAAGAATATGAAAAAAGGATAGATGTGCAAAATAATAATAAAGAAAAAAACAGCAAATGAGAATGAAAATAATGAAGGGGGAAAATTGGTGGAGGGAACAAGTGAAGATTAATATGTGAACTGTAGAATTGTGAGAAGTAAAAAATATTCTATAGGGAAAAGGGTAAAAAGATAGGAAAAGAAAGTTATGAGTGTAGGTGTGAAAGAAAATAAAAAAGGTATGGGTAAAGGTGAAAGAGACAATTCATTTGTATTAAAAAAAACTAAAACTCTTAGCCATTAATGTTAATAGTATAAAGGATATTAAAAGAAGAATATGTGTTTTGGAATGGTATGTATCACTTGATACACATATATACTTGAAGACATGAGAATATTAAAAGAAAAGGATGGTTGAAAACAGAAAAATTAAGGGGTGGAAGCATTATTTGGAATGTGGGTAAAGACACATGTTCAGGTATTGTAATGTTATGTAATACCACAACAAATGTTTTAGATTATACTATAGTGGAACTAGGTAGAGAAATAGTCATAGATGTAAGATGGAAAAAATATGTGTATCAAATTTTTGCAATATATGCTTATATTACAATGAAGGAAAGAGAAGTAATATTCAAAAAAATAAACTTTGTAGGGGTGACTAGAGACAATATTAATGGGAGATTTCAACTGCGATTTAAGAAAAAGAAGAAAAGTTGGAGGTGATGTTAGGATGGTATATAAAATAATAAAAAAGTGTAAAGTTACATATATTGGATGAGAAATACTGGAGTTATAAAATAAATGAGATTAAGATAGAAATTGATGATTTTGTAATGTTTAGCAGCTTAAGAGTAGTACTGAGGATAAAGGAAACAGGTTTCTTGGCTCATTTAGTTATATAGGTAGAAGTACAAGAAAAGGAGGGCTATATAAGATTAGGTAAAGGTATTAAGAGACTTAATGAAAAGGACTTAGATGAGGAGGGAAGAAAGAAAACACATGCATCAGTTACGGAAAGATCATGTTAATATTAGAATTTTTTATGAAAATTGGACACATTGGTGCATAAGTTTTAAAGAAAAATATATATTTTTTTAGAATATCAAGTAATGAGAAAGAGGATGGAAACACTAAAATATAAGTAAATGAGTCAGGAAATGTTTAAAGAAGTAATAGAAAAAAGATTAGTGTTTTTGAAAAAGAAAAAAGTTATATGAGATGAATCAGAAGAAGATTAATATGTTGTTATATAAGCAAAGATGTTTTTGCAAGGAAAGAAAGAAGAGATTGCACAATATTTAAATAAGATTGTAAGGAAAAATGGGATAACAACAAGGAGCTGAAGAATCTTGAAGGAGTAAAAGTGAATGCACAAGAAAACATACTCGGAGAAATAAGAAAGTCTATAGAAAATACATTAAAAAAGTTAAGAAAGGCAGAAATGGAAAGTTAAAAAATAAGTAAATAGAATAATAGAAATATATAAAAGAATATAAGTATGAGTGAACTTAACGTAATTTTAAAATAAATAAATATGGAAAAAGCTACAGGAATGGATGGTGTTGAGTATTATATATATGATAATATGAAAGAATAGCAAAAATGTATTTTCTTGAAGTATTAAATGAATGGTTATGAAAGGTATAGCAGAAAAAGAAATATGTACAGGGATTATGAAATTTATATGGAAATGGAGAAAAAGAGGATATGAGAAACCGGAGACCAATAGTATTGAATAATACAAACTATAAGGTATTTATGAGGATAATAGGGAAAAGATTAAGAAACAGTGTAGATAAATTACTTGATGACATGTTTTTGGTAAGAAAGGGAAAGTAAGCCAAGATTTGTTATAAATACTGAGAGAGGTGACAGATGATGTTATAAATAAAGGAGTGGAAACTAAAGGTATGGTATGAAATATAAGTAAAGCATTTGACAGAATATAATATGATACTTTATGGAACATATTAAGAGATTATGGTATAAGTGATAGAATAATTAAAATATTTATCTCAATATATGAAAATAGTAATGTTAGAGTAATACTAAATGGGTGATGAAGTGAAGAGATAAAAATAGAATGTGGTACAAGGCATTGTTGTTAGTAACACGGATAGAATGTTGAAAACAGCAAGATACAATATAACAGAATATATTCAAAGTTCAGCAATTCATACTTATGCAGATGATCTAGTATTAGTTAAGAAAAATAAGGAATGGATGGAAGAGGGCATCAAAAAATTACATCAGTATTTCAAAATGCTTGGGCTATGTATAAATATAAAAGCAATGGCATTGGCTCATTAGATAGTATAGAAGGGACTCAATTTAATAATGAGGTTATAGATATATTGGGAATATAATTTTGGATAAATATGTATAGAGAAAAGCATAGGAAGAAAATAATACAGAAATTAAGAGAAATTTGTATGCCCTGAAAGTCATAAAAATTGTCATATAAGAAAAGGTGCATTTAGTAATTTAAATACTTTAAGGTAAAATAGCATAGTTAGCAGGAGTTTATCTGATTCCATTTAAATAGTTATTATCTATTTTATTTTTATTTATTTGGGGGTCCAGGTTGAATCCAGTGAAGAGGGAGATTTTGTATGTTAGAGAAGAGGAGGGAGGACTGGGACTGATTTACCCAATTGTTCACGCAGCATCATTAAATCTTTATAAAGTATTGGTAGGAATGGAAGAAAAGAATAACATTTAACAAATGTTATTATGAAAGACAAGTATAAGAATTGTTGGAAGAAATTAGTGCTGGGAAAAGATGGAATTATTTTTAAATGAAGACATGAAAGAATATCAAAATACATTTTTTCTATGGAAATTAAGTATAAAAATGTAGGAAAGAATAGAAAAGAATGGTAATGTAATGCAATGAAAGAATAGTGTGCATACATATATATATATATATATATATATATATATATATATATATATATATATATGTGTGTGTGTGTGTATATATATATATATATATATATATATATATGTGTGTGTGTGTGTGTGCGTGTGCGTGTGTCTACTTCAAATGACCTAAATTTCATTTGACTGAAATTCATTTGACTGAGACCAAGACACTGACAGTTCAAAAGACTGAAAACTAATTTGACTAAAACTCATAACACTGACACTTTAAAGTAAAAGGTGTATGCCCTTTTCTCCACTGTAGTGCAATCCTGGAGTTAGTTTATATAGTTGGGTATGCCCCCCCACATGCTTTATACATTTTAAACCATACACGTGGATATTTATAACTGCAATGAATAACTCATTGCAGAAAACAATATTTACCTAAACTATGTGGGGGGGCGCTTTGCCCACCACACCCACCAATGTGTGGCGCTTTGCCCCCACACCCCGCAACTATATATACTAACTCCAAAATTGCACAACAGTGGGGAAAGGGCATATATACCTTTTATGTTAATGTGTCAGTGTTATGAGTTTCAGAAAAAAAATGAGTTTTCCGTCTTTTGAACTGTCAGTGTTTTGGTCTCAGTCAAATGAATTTCAGTCAAATAAAATTTCAATGATATGAAGCAGACCCATGTATATATATATATATATATATATATATATATATATATATATATATGTATATACACACAGATTCACTTCATAATCTCAAAATACTGAAATATTGAATTTCAGTATCTCAAGACCATGAAGTCGAAAATCTAAATAACTGAAACCATAAAACCGTGAAATCCAAAATTCTGAAACCACAAAATTGCAAAGACACAGCACACACTACACAACACATACAAGCACAAACACACACACCTCCCGACACTGTACAAAAAGCAATACAACACACATGCACACAATTAAACAAACACACACCTACCCTACATCCCCACCCCTATTAATACAGACTAACTCCGAGGTTGCACTACACACCATAATATAGACAACCCAGCACCACACATTCCCCCCGCACAAATACACATCACAAACATACAAACACCACTACTCCCAACACTAACACACTCACACTCTGACCTACCTACCTTAACCCACACATAAAACATCCCATCACACTCACAAACACACAATCCCTCCCCAAAACCCTAAAATAAACAACACTCACCTAGCATGCTATCTGTACCGCGGGTTCGACATTGTCAGATTCAACATCTCTGGGTTCGTGATTTCCTTCCGTTTGACTTTATAGACTTGACATTCTGAAAATTCTATATTTTAGGATTTGAGCTTATAAAGTGTTTCCATATATGCTTATTTATATATATATATATATATATATATATATATATATATATATATATATACATGGAAACATTAAGGGAATGAAAAAAAGAAATGCTAACAATATGTAAACTGCTGGTGAAAGCTAACATGCCATATAAAAAATTCAAAAAAGGGTGTGTAATTATTGTGGAGAGGTTGAAAGAGCACAACATGTTTTTTTCTAAATTAAGAATAAAGGAATTATGGACAATAATATTTGAGAATAAGATACTGAAATATATTAAAAGTGCTGAAGATATAAATATGAAAATGCTGAAATATGGGTATTATGGCAACAAAACACAAACATGGGTGAAGGAAATTGATAAAAAATGTTTTATGTTTCATGGACAATATGGAATGAGATACTGAATGAAATTAAATTAAGTGGCAAATTGGGTATTGTCTGAAACTTTTAAACAAATATGGTTTTGGTTGTAGAAAAAAGGGGGTGGGGAATCTTTAAGAAATGTGAAATTCTATGGTGGAGGAAAATTGTAAATAATTGTAAATTATATACAAGTAAGTAATATATATAAGTTGTGTTATCAATAAAGAACCTATATTCTGTTTTGGTAGGTACCCTGGGATATTTTACTTCCACTAGAGCTGCCACAAACACAGGCAGATAAGACCTTGGTTGTTATTGTTATTATTATTATTATTATTATTATTATTATTATTATTATTTCTAATCATATAGTTTTACTTATTTCCCCACTGGTTAACTGCAGTTTTCTCTAGTCCTTGATTAAGGAAAGGAAAGGAAAGGAAAAGGCTGGGCCTGTAACTAATCCTACAATTATTTGTTTTATGTTATTGCATTTATCTAGTTATTTATTTATTTTCCCCACTCAACACCATGGATTTTTAAGTGCCTTTGGAGACAGGCCCTTGAAAGTACTGCTGCAGTTACTTTTTAAGTTTAATTTTTTTTCTGTCCTTGTTGTTAACCATTCATGTGGTTAGTGAGGGGAAAGGAAATGACAAGTCTTGAAGAGGATTTAATACGCCACACCATGGTTTCCTGCCAGATTAAATTTTTTCTCATTTTTTGTAGACTTAATTTGTAAATTAAAACCCTGCTGTGGAAAGTTGAACATCTAGTGAGGATCTATCATATTCCAAGCTCATTGTTTAATTACTGTTAGTACCTCTGCTATGTCCTGCACTGAAGGTAATTTAAGTTCTTACATTTTTTTACCATATATGGTAAGAGTATAATTTTTTTTTGTACTGACACATTTTATTTTATTTTTCTTTCTTTCCTCTTGGTGCTGCTCACAGGAGTGGGCCAATGGCTCCTGATTCTTGTACCCACATGGCCAATCTGTTCTATTACAGGGATAAAAGCCTGAATTCTCCAGTTAGGAAAAGAACCCTCCAGCCCATTTGTTCCATGATTGTTATGTAAAATCAGCCCATCCATTCTCCTTTGTTAGTGAGCACTGGGTGTTAAGGAGGAGTACAGTCTGCATATCCTATGGACTATCCTAATTCCCTCCACCCCTGGTTGGTTATGTGCACCACAGATGTTGATTCAGGGGGTAAATGAGTGCTGCAACACATAGAACACTGCTGCGCAGCATGTCTGTCCTGTATGTGATGCACATGCATTTTGGTAGATGTCAATACATATAACCAAACCATCTCTCGCTACCCAATATTAGCAAGCTAGTACCTTCTACTCACTACAGTTCTTCCCTATCGCGTCCCTATTCCCATATCTCTAATTAAGCTTGGAGCATCTTTGACACAATCAGGGCTTTATTGTTCTGTGCCATGGCACTGGAGATGCATCCTTTGACTTGTTTTAGAGGCTATCTTTTATGCAGCAGTCTAAGTCACACTTAAATGTTACAAGTGAAAGAGTGCCTTTGTTCAGACTCAGAACTGCTGTTCTAGGCTCTATCTTCTAGATAAAGTTGGTCATCTGTTACTCATAATGCATACAAAAAAAATACTCACTGCAGTCGGTGCCTAAGTTTAAAGCATGATTTAATTCTTCAGTGACATGACTAATCAGATTATTTTCTTATGTTCTTAAAATTGGAAGGTCTGAGATATAGATATCTTTCCTATCCTATATAATGTCATAGATCAAGTAATGAATACCCCCAAAAATCTGATTTCACAATACAGACACAGTAAGAAACCAGAGCTAAATTATGTTTTCTTCCTTTGTGGCATTCATAGAATTGGATTAGAGGGAAGGAAATCACTTTGTGATGAGACAAAGTTTACATATAACAGAGATGCCCTTACGTTATGACAAGACTTAATTTACCCAACATGATGGGCAGTAGGGAAGCTGAATAAATGAACAGAAAAAAGAAAAGTTATAAGACAAGCTTTCTTTACATGTAGTGAGGTAGAAAATATTTTGTAGGAAAGAAAGTGAATATTGGGATGAGGGAACATTACGTTTAGGGAATAGCTGACTTAATTTTTCATCTTGCATATGGTAGCTTCCTCTTAGTGGAGCAGAATAAGTATTGGTGGAAATCTTTATATCCTTTGTAAACAATATGGCTCATAATAGTATTACGAAAATAATCGTAATACAATAAAGATGGTGTTCTTTCAACTTTATTTTTATGCTTTCTTATCATTCTTCTTAATGCTGATGCAGTCTTTGTGTAATTCAATTACTATTTATTTATCATTATGAATGATTATTTGTTTAGTCCGATAGATTGCACTTTGTTGTGTGTGTGTGTGTGTGTGTGTGTGTGTGTGTGTGTGTGTGTGTGTGTGTGTATGTGTGTGTGCATCTCAGTCTCTGAATTTTATTTATCTGTCTTATGACAAGTCACTGTTGTAAAGGCATCCATTGGATCTATGAGACTGAAGAGTAAACAAGCAAGTGGTTTATATTAGGGATGAATATAATATTGCTTGTTTTAATAGATACTTGCTTTAAAGCAGTTATGATAGTTGTGGTTCTGAGGCTAAGACTTTGATTCCTTAGTTATCTTTTAGTTGGTCTCATTAGATTTAAACTTCAATTTCTTATTCTTATCTATATCAAACAAACTAGGCATTTCAGGTTTGGCATTCTGTGAATTACAGGCAGCAGTTGGCTTCCTTAATATTGCAAAACATCATGGTTTATACATTTGTACTGGTATTACCTCCGAGACATAAGTTGGAATTCATCCAGCCCTATCAACACAGCACCGTATCTCTTACTTCAAGAGCAGCCAGTGTTCACAGACATCAAAAATCCTATTAAAGAAACATGAAAGCAGAAAATATGAGTTGCAATGCCTTGCATAAACATACTTTAAACTCATATTCACTGGCCAGTATACTGCAAGACATCATAAAATGTTTTTATTTTTAATATAAAGAGTATTATAACAAAATCAGGTGCATAGAAACACGATGTGAATTCTAAAGTCTGTGCAATACAGCTGTAGTAGGTTAACTAAATGAATGTATTCATAAAACAAATATATGATCTTCTAGTAGTCATTTAGCTGTCCTGTATGTAATACATACAGAAAAAGAGCTATGTCGAAGTAAAAAGCACTATCGTCTGTTAGTTCTGTCAAGTGTGCCAACTATCACCTGGACAACTATAATTTACTTTATATCTTTGTCAGATTTCTATAAAGTCTTCTCCTTTGCTGACTTATTGTACCATTGCCTTGAACAATATATTGAGGCCCAATCAACACGTCTGTGAAATAATGTTTTGTTAGGTCTTCCTCCAAATTACTACACAGGTTTCTTTCTCCATATTCTGTCCTTTCTTTTGAACTGATTTCCTTGTACTTCCTTCTTGCAGTGATTTATTTATTTATTGCATTTGTTTACAGGGAAAGTCCACTGGGCCTAAAAGAGCCCATTTTTGGTGGAAGCCTGGTAACAAAAGCTCCGACAAGAACATAGATGCAGAAAAAAAATTAAACAATAATTAGTACAGAAGTAGAAACAGTGTTACACATAGTGGTTACAGTAACATATACAGAATATATACATGTCAGGAATTTATTTGGTTGCCAGATGAATTCAGAGTGGTAAAAACGGAGATAAATTAATCAACATTATTGTACCAGTATCAACAAGTGATGAAAGAAAAAAAATATGGAGAAAGTATCATCAGTCACTAGTAGTAAAAAGCATAGAAATTTAGTTATAATACAAGGAGAAGGAAGAGGTTAGGTTATAGAACAGGTACATAGCCAGGAAGAGTTGAGATGATTGTTCAGCATTTGTTTGAAGGTGGTGGTGCTGCTCATGTTTTTTATAGAAGGAGGAAGTGAGTTCCATAGTATGGTGATGGTGAAGGAGTAGAGCAGTTGACCAGCTAATAAGGTGGGCTTTTCCACTTTTATAAGTAGATGATTTTCAGATCTTAGTTGCCTGCTGGGTTGGTATTTGGCAAGTAGAGCTGAAAGAGCAGGACAGTCTGTGGGTCTGTAGATTATTTTGTGTGCTGTAGTTAGCTGGGTGAATGAGAGATGGTGGGAGAGTTCCAACCAGCTTAATTGTTTCAGTGAGTTACAGTGGTGGGATAAGAATCTGGCCTTGGTGGCAAATTTGGCTATTCTGTTGTAACACATATCAAGTTTGGATTTTGTAGAATTTTGGATTATTAGTGAGGAGAGGGGCACCATAAAGGAGAGAGGGTAATACAAATGTAGCTGCAAGGGTTTGTCTAGTAGAGAGGCTAAGAAAGTGTTGGTGCCTGTACAGCATACCAAGCTTTTGGTGTGTTTTTTTTTATGTTACTGTTTATGTGTAGGTTGAAGTTTAGGTTTTCATCTAAAATAATGCGTAGTAATTTAGTGTATGGGACAACTTCTATAGTGATATTGTCTTGGGCTTGTATACTGAAGAGTTTTTTTAATCTAAGGGAGTTGTTTTCTTAGGGGTAAAAATTACTAGTTTAGTTTTTTTTTTTGGATTTAGGGCAAGATGATTGTTAAGCATTCAAGATTCAGTAGAGGTGAGGGCATTCTGGGTGATCTGCTGGAGTTCAGAGCTGGAATTTGGAGTGCATATTATTGTAGAGTCATCAGCATACTGGATTACTGAGCATTGTGAGAGAGTGTTGTGAAAGTTGTTAATAAAGATGCTAAATAAGACAGGACTGAGTATGGAGCCTTGGGATGCCCCTGTGGAAGTATTGAGGAAGGGAGAGTAAGACTGTTTCCATTTGGTGGATTGCTGCCTATTGGAGAGATAGCTATTGAACCGTTGTAGGCAAGTGGGGAAATGTGGAGGGTATATAGTTTAGAGAGGAGGATAGTACGAGGAAATGATATCAAAAGCTTTGGAGAAGTTGAGGAAAAGAGAAGTGATTATTTTACCAGAATTCCATGCCCAGTTAACTGTATCAAGGAAGGAGAGGAGGGCTGTAGTGGTGCTGTGCTCTGGTCTGAAACCATGCTGAGTGGGTGACAGTATTTGATTTTGAAGCAGGTGGTTGAGGAGTTGGGCATGGATGCATTTTTCCAGTATTTTAGAGATGGGTGAGAGAATAGCTATGGGTCAAAAGTTTGTGGTGTTTGTGTTGGTGCCACCTTTGTGTAAGGGGAGAATGAATGCTTTTTTCCAGATGCCTGGGACAAGGGACTCTTTAATTGATTGGTTAATGAGTATGCTGATGGGATAAGCTATACAGTTTGCAGCTAGCTGCAGGAAGTGTGGGGGTAGATTATCAGGGGCTAGAGTACAGGGTTTAAGCTTAAGTAAAAGCTTTTTTATTGTAGCAATGGGTATGGGCAAGAATTTTAGGTTAGAGTTGTGTGTAGGATTGTTTTCTGGCATGGTTTGGTCATTAGCTGTCTTAGTGGTGGTGGTGTTAACCATAGGAAAGGTGGTGGTTAGGTTAGCTATGGTGTCAATGAAGTAGGAAATGAAGAGGGTGGCAAGTTCGGTAGAGGTTTTGTGTGGGTCAGGGGATGGGTTGCTTTGAGAACCTGCATCTAATAGATGGTTGATGGAGGACCAGAATTTTTTGGGATTATTTTTATGTTGGCTTTGTAGGTGGAGGGAGTGGGTTTTTCATCATTGATTATTAGACGTTTTGCCTGGTTACGGTGTTGTTTGTATTGTATTAGAGTTATAGGGTCTTTGTTTTTCTGCCATGATTTCCAGATTTTATCCCTTGTGGACATGACTGCTTTCATGGATTTTGAGAGCTGGCTTGATTGGTTATGTTTTATTTGCTTTTGGCGGGTGGGTGCTTGCCTATTTAGGATGTCTAGGAATTGTGAGTTAAAGAACTCAACAGCCTTGTTAAGTGGCAGGGATTTGAGGGTTTCCCAATTTACTTTAGCTAAGGTTTCATTAAATATGGATGGTTGGAACTTAGTCAAATTTCTGGTTGATTTGTATTCATGTTGCCCTGGGATTGGGGTGGTTTTGCATAGGATATATGCTGGGTGGTGGTCACTAACGGTATTAGGTAGTATGTCTGCAGTGATGATATTGTTAGGGTGGGACACTAATATCCAGTCTATTGCAGAGCCCCAAATACTATTTTTGTGGGGTCTGGTGATGTCTTCAATTAGTTGGGAGAAGTTGTAAAGGTTTATGTTTTTTGAGGGATTGTTGTAGGCAATGTCTAGCCAATCAATGTTTACATTACCCAAAATGATGGTTTCATTATCTGTGTTTTGTGAAGTCCAGGCAAGTATGCTTTCTAATATTGGTATGTTGTTTCCTGGAGGAATATACAGAGCAAGTATGCAAATGTTTTTATGGTTGTTAAGTTTTAATACAGAGATTAGCACTTCAGCTGGGGAGAAGTTGGGTGTTGGTTTTGAGTAGGAAATTAATGTATATTTGCTCGGGAAGAGTATTGTTAGTCCTTCTCCTCTCTTGTTTGGCTGATTGGCTCTTAAGCATGAGTAGCCCGGGGGAAGAAACTCAGTGTCTTTTACATATGATTTCAACCAGGTTTCGGTAGCTGCTATAATATCAAGGTTTTGTGAAATCCATGCCTTGAGTTCAGGTATTTTGTTTCTAAGGCTTTGGAGATTTATGGTTGACAGCAAGAGAGATTTTCTAAGTTTGCTAGGGCTGGGGAGGGTTGGACCTGGGTTGGGATGTACATCACCACACTGGGATATAATGCTTTGCCAAATTATGTGAGGTATACTTAGTTTTTTCTTGAAAATGGTATAGCTGCTGGTGGTGTTGTTTTAATGGGGGTGCCTTTGGAGAGGTAGAATTTTTACTTTGGATAATACAGAGGTATTGACTGTGAATAAGCTAGGGTAGATGTTTGAGTAGATTGGTAAATGTGGATTATGTGTGGTGGTTGTACAGATGGATGTAGGAGGTATGTTGGGTATCTGGAAGATTGTGATTATTGCTAGGACAGAGAACATAAGTGAGAGAAGTGAGAGCATACAAAAAGTAGTGTGGGACATAATGGTGGTTGAATGTAGTGTGATAACACTATATGGCCCTATTTAGCATGGGTGTGGAGGCAGTTTAGTTAAGAGGTAAGGTATGACTGTAGGAAGTAATTAAAGCAGTTATAGGACAGGTGGAAGAGAGGTGTGGGAGGGGTAAGGTTAGGTGTAAGGATGATGTTGTGGGGGGAGAGTGGGGATGGGGGTAGGGACAGGAGCGGAGTGAGTTTAGTGAATGGAGCGGATCCAGCCCCCACAGGGAGAAGTGCTGAAAACCTATCAGTGCAAGGTGAGGAATAAGCTTAAAAATATCACTATCTAACAAAAGATTGATCTGAGTAGCTGTGGAATACTTTCAATAATTATCACTGCTAGCACACAAACAGGGTTGTTTGGCAGTTATGGCGAGAGTTGTGATTAGTATAGAAACTGCAATGAAAGTAAAAGCAAACCTTTACCAAATTAAACAGTAAATGCTTGGGACTGGAACACTGTGTGAGTGTAAGGCTGATTAAAGGTATTATGGCCCGGTCTAGTGACAAATGGCTGGATCCCTTCACTGTTGTTGTGCATGCACCTTTAAGCCTCAACACTTTACAAAAACTAAATTGTAATTCACCTATTACAATAGAAAAGCTTGAGGGAGTCAGGTTCTTGCTTCCCAGTTGTTTTACTTAGTTAAGGGTCTATATTAGATCAACAAACGATTAAATGTTCAAATCTGTAAAGGTCGACCTTTAGAGATTGAACATGTTATCATTTGAACATTTTTAAAAATAAAAATAAAAAATAACAAAACCAAAAACCAAAGGGTATAAGCAGGGGAGGGCAAGCCCTCCTGCACCCCCCAAGTGGGGGAGCTGCCCCCACCCCCCTACTTAAATATACCAACTCCAAGATTGCGCTACAGTGTAGGTAAGGGGAAATGTCCCATTTCCCCACTATAGTGCACTGATGTGCAATCTCGGAGTTGATATATTTAAGTAGCGGGGGGTGTGAGGGGTGCATCCTTTTCTTTTTTTTTTTTTGTTTAATTTTTTTTTTTACATCTTTGAACATTTAAATGTTCAATCTCTAAAGGTCGACCTTTAGAGACTCGAACATTGAATCATTCGTTGCTGTAATATAGACCCTTAGTTAAGATAGCCAGCTTCAGTGGAGGAAGTAGATATTGCTTTATGCAGTTAATCCCAGATGTGTGGGTTAGGGGTCATGCAGGAAAGAAACCCATCTAAACTATCAGGTACATTGATTAGTACTAAGCTAACTGCTCTTACAAGCCATTTGAAGCCTAGCCAATTATCCCTTGTGAGACTCAAACCCTGCACCTTGTGTTTGTAAGGCAAGCACCTTAACCATTAGGCCACCCTACCAACTATGATTACATATTACAATAGAAAAGCTGTAGGGAGTCAGGTTCTTGCTTCTGAGAGGTTTTACTTAGTTAAGATAGCCAGCTTCAGTGAAGATATTTGCATCCAAATGTTATAATTCTATTGTTTGTGTTTTATTATTGCCATTATATGCTGTTGAAATATTCCCACTTTATTTAACTCATCACTATTTTATTAACTGTGGATTGCATGCAAATGTATGCAAGCTACAAGTCTAATGCTTCTTCTGTACAGACGTGAAGTGGCAAATTAGGTAGGATATGACAGTGCAATTTCTTTTCTAGTGAAAAGGTGGGCAACACTAGAATTTTTCATGTAATGTTTTGGCAACATTGGAATGATCATGTATCTTTAAACAAATTCTTATGTTATTGATGTTTAGTGTTATTTCTGAGGTCAGATGATTTTTTTTAGTTTGTAATTGGACTTGGACTGCTTTTCTAGTGACAGTAGAGGTCTGTCTGAACTACAAATCCCTCAGGAAAGCTTTACATCAGACTGCCTGATTGGTCAGAGGGCTATTTGTTTTGTTTAGTCAGTTTTCTTTGCTTCTATAAATTAGGCACATTTGCATAGCTTCTGGCTCATTTCCAAATAGCTCACAATCACTTGATCCATATCCAGTGTCCTCTTAACACAGATATGTACTTTAAATTTATTTTTTGCACGTTTATAAGATATTTAAAAGTGCTGCTTCCACTGCGTTTTTCAATTAGTTATTGTATGTTTCTGCCCTTTATCATTGTGAAGTGTCATTTCTTTTCACTGACCTTGCTGCTGGTTTCTCTGCCTTGTAATCATTTTAAAAGTGTGTGTTTCTAGGCAGTTTGTTTGATTGTCCTGTTTGGATTGACTGTGGGTTACTGTAAGGTTGTTTTATATTAGGAAGGCCTGGGACTGATATTTTAGCGGCAGTAGGAGAAGGCCTGGTCTCTTTGAGCTAGGAATTAAACAGGAAGGCTTTAAATGAACTATTTGATTGTTAAGAGGGCTTTTTGTTTTGTTTAGTTAGCTTCACTGCCTCTATAAATCTGGCATATTTGTGCAATGCTGCTCAGTGCCTTGTACATACACACACACATATATGTGTATATATATATATATATATATATATATATATATATATATGTATATATATATATATATATATATATATATATATATATATATATATATATATATATATATATATAATACCAGGTTTTTGTGATATAAAAAAATGAGACTACAATAAATCATTTCAAAAATTTTCCCACCTTTAATGTGACCTATAACTTGTACAATTCAATTGAAAAACAAACAAATCTGTTAGGGGAAAAAATATAAAAAAATAAAAAAAACATACAATATGCTGGTAGTAACACTTTGTAGCATAAGTTCAATCTTGTGGTTATACCAAGTAGTGTCCATCAAAACCATAGCCTCCCCTTATCTGCTGATCACATGGTTAAATCAGGATTATTACATAAAGCTATCAAAGCTTCCCTCTCATCATGAGAGATATTATGAAAACATTTGTTGGAATTATATTCCTTCTGTGCATGTAACTCTTCCTCACAAGTTCTTAAGAACACCTCAATAGTGGGATTAATATTCAGAATAAATAAACTTGGTTTTCTAACACCAACAGTTCGACAACCAGATAAATTAAAAAACAGTTCAGTACCTGTATTCAAACCAAAGTTTTTCTCCGTTTCCATTTTTGAGCACTTTAACGGCATTTCCCCTTGAGGCTCCTGCCTTCTTTCTTTCTTTCTTCTTTTTCATGGGGACAGGTAAAGGATGTAAAAATAGCTGCGAATACAGCATTTTAGGCCTAGACCCTGAATGGAGACCTATATCAGTGTCCTGCATGTCCACGGGAAATCCACCATTGAGCGGTGTAGAACAGCGGCCAATTGCTGCGATGAATCTTCCAACATCGGCTATACCTACATCACAGGAGAGGTCTGATGATATCCATGGTGTGTCACCTGAAGCTGCTCCTCCCCCTGTAGAGGTCGCTGGTAACTCTATGAATTTGTCAGGTAATAACCATTCAGTATCTGTTGTGGGCACGCAGGACATTGATATAGGTGTCCATTCAGGGGCTAGGCCTAAAACGCTGTATTTGCAACAATTTTTGCATCTTTTACCTGTCCCCATGAAAAAGAAGAAAGAAAGAAGGCAGGAGCTTCAAGGGGAAACGTCGTTAAAGTGCTTGAGCAGTCGGGAACAGAAATGGAGAAAAACTTTGGTTTGACTACAGGTACTGAACTGGTTTTTAATTTATCTGGTTATGAGTTGTCTGATCTACAAATTCGAGTGCTTAATAAGGGTTTAAATTTTGTGCCAGCGAACAAACGTGTTCACAGATTTGGTCATCGAACTTGAGCAATTTGGCAGACATTTACAGCTAAGGAAAATGTTTGGTGAGACTGATAATGACAATCGAACTGTTGGTGTTAGAAAACCAAGTTTATTTATTCTGAATATTAATCCCACTATTGAGGTGCTCTTAAGAACTTGTGAGGAACAGTTACATGCACAGAAGGAATATAATTCCAACAAATGTTTTCATAATATCTCTCATTATGAGAGGGAAGCTTTGATAGCTCTATGTAATAATCCTGATTTAACCATATGACCAGCAGATAAGGGGGGGGGGGGCTATTGTTTTGATGGACACTACTTATTTTATTTATTTATTTATTTTCAGTTTGGTTACCGGGGAAGTCCACTGGGCCAAGAAGTGCCCATTTTCAGTGGAGGCCCGGGGAGAAAAGCTCCATGAACAGTATAATACAATATAGGTTACAAAAATGCAAATAAAGGCTGCAAAGTGAAATACCATACAATATAGGTTGCAAAAAACAAATAAAGGTTACAAAGTGAAATAAGAGTAGGGTACATACATTTGAGAGATGCAGAGTGTAAAGTACATTATGAGACAGTTTAACAACTTGACAACAGATTTTTTTTTTTTTTTTAAACAATATTTATATGCTCGGAGTCAATTAAAGTCTGCTAGTTCTGGATCTTTTAAGAAATAAGAACAAGTATGAGAGTATAGTGGAGTGGGGGTAAGGGGAGCTTAGTTGGGAGTCCCTAGAATTTAAGTGGGGTGAAAGCAGGAGCATTTCCATTTGGAAGACAGGTGAAGAAAAAGTTGAGTTTTGAAGGATTTGGTGTTGGGTATAGACCTAAGTGAAGTAGGCAGAGAGTTCCATTTTTAACCTAGAGAAAAGGAGAGTAAAAGCTGGCCAGTGGGTCATTTGGGTTTAAGAATGGAGATTAGGTTTTGGTGTTCGGATCTCAGTGATCTGTTAAGGATGTATGGAGGAAGGATGTCCTTTAAGGCTGGGCATTTATCAGGGGAGAATATTAGTTTGTGAGCGGTGGTTAGTTGTAGATAGTCTACGTGGTTAGGGAGTTCTAACCAGTTCAGAGAGTGAAGGCTGAGGCAGTGGTGAGTTGATGTTTTCGATTTGGTGGCAAATTTAGAGATCTTATTATAGCAAGCTTTGAGCTTAGAGGTGTTGGTAACAGACAAATTGTTTAGAAAAGGGGCTCCATATAGAAGGGAAGGTAGGAGGTAGGTGGTTGCCAGGGTATGCCTAGTGGAGTTTGAAAGAAAATAGTTGTTCCTATATAGCATACCTAGCTTTTGGTGGGTTTTCCTAATGTTTTGTTGTATGTGAAGATCAAATTTGAGGTGTTCGTCAATGGTGATGCCAAGGAGTTTTGCAGAGGAGACCACTTCAATGGCAGAGTTAGTTTGGCTTAGAACATTGAAAGTATTTTTGTCCAAAGAGGAAACCTTGGAGAGGAGAAAAAATAGTATTTTGGATTTATTGGAGTTGAGAGAAAGGTGGTTTTGTTGCACCCAGTTCTCTGTAGTGGTAAAGGCTAATTGGGTTTTGGTCAGTAGTTCAGGAAAGTTTGGGGCAGAGCAGATGAAGGTAGAGTCATCAGCATATTGGATGACTGTGGTGTCAGGGATGAAGGTGTGAAGGTTATTTATAAAGATGTTGAAAAGCATGGGTCAAAGGATGGATCCCTGAGGAACGCCAGTAGGTGTAGGCAAAAAGGAAGAGAAGGAGTTCTTCCATTTGACTGCTTGAGATCTATCAGGTAGGTAACTGGAGAACCAGGATAGAGTATTTGGGGAGAGATTGAGATTAGCCAGATGATGAAGAAGGTGTGTGTGCGAGATGGTCTCAAAGGCTTTTGAAAGATCTAGCAGAACTGTGGATACAATGAGTCCAGAGTCTCGTGCTTGATTGACAGTTTCTAGGAAGGATAGTAGGGCAGTTATGGTACTGTGGCCAGGGCAGAAGCCGTGCTTGGTGGGTGTTAGGAGGTGATTTTGAACTAGATATGGTAAAAGTTGGTGGTGGACACATTTTTCTAGAATTTTAGATATTGGAGAGAGTAGGGAGTAGGGAAGTTAGAAATAGTGGTGTTTTTGCCTCCTTTGTGAAGAGGTAGAATGTAGGCTGAATGCCAAAGTTTTGGTACATATGACTCATTTAAGGATCTCTTAATCAGAATACTAATTGGGAGAGTGATACCTTCAGCTGCATGTTTGAGGAAGGAAGAGGGAATGTTATCAGGGGCATTAGAGCATGGCTTTAGCTTGGAGAGAAGCTTTTTTATAAAAATGGTGGAAACAGGTTTGAGATGGAAATTGAGAGGATTGTTGTTTGGGTTGTTGGTTGAAGTGAAAAGGGAGTTAGGTGGGTTTTTGTTAGGGAATGTTTTGGTTAGCTTAGCTATGGCTTCAGTAAAGAAGGTATTGAAGTGGGAGCTCAGTTCATTGTCGGATAGATTAGGGTCAGGGCAAGGGTTGTTTTGAGATCCGGGATGAAGAAGGGAATTGACTGATATCCAGAATTGTTTTGGGTTTTTATTGTTATTGGACTGAAGTTTATTATAGTAGTTTTTTTGTCTTTGGTAATAAGTTTTTTTACTTGGTTGCGGAGTTGGGTATATAGGAGTAAGGTAGAGGACAGTTTATTTTTCTGGTAGAGCTTCCAGGATTTGTCTCTGTGATGCATAATTTGTTTAGTTTCTTTGGTCAGCCATGGTGCGGAATTAGTTTTGATACGCTTATTTCTTAGGGGGGCTAGGGAGTTAAGACTATCTAGGAAGATAGAGTTAAAATCCTCAACAGCATTGTCAAGTGGGAGGGTATTTAGAGGTTGCCAGTTAATTTGTTTAAAGATGTTAGAGAAAATTAAGGGGTTGAAGTTGCTGAGGTTATGAGTTTGAATGTAGAGATGTTGGTGTTGGATGGAGCTACTTGATCGATGGATGAAGGCAGGGAGATGGTCACTGAAGGTGTCAGGGATAGTGCCACAGAGAGTGATTTTGTTTGGATGGGAGACTAGAATCCAATCTAAGATGGACCCTGGGGGGTGATTTTTGTTAGGGCGAGTAGTTGAAGAGATTACTTGGGTGAAGTATAGAAGGTTAATGGAAAGTGAGGGGGATGGCGTGTTAATTTTATTCCAGTCGATATTGACATCGCCTTGAATATAGGTTTCATATTCATATATATTCATATACTTTGTATAACCACAAGATTGAACTTATGCTACAAAGTGTTACTACCTATGCTAACATCGTTATGCAGGAGGTTGATGGTATTATTACATTTGTCAAGAATACTTCAGTTGATTTTAAGTTACTGGGTATCATTACGGAATTTTGTGTTTATTGAGTACCCTGTTATTCCTATCTTTAAAGCCCTACCCAAAATACACAGAAATTCAAAGGACCCACCACTTAGGCCAATTGTTTCTGGAAGAGGGTGGGTAACTGAAAATTGTTCTATATGGGTAGAATACCAACTTAAACCTGTGGCAACTAATTAATCTAGAATATTGAAGGATACAGTGCATTTTTGACTACATTTTATGAGTTTTTGAATGCTCAATCATCCTGTAACCCCTTTTTACTAGTAACTCTTGATGTTCGTGATTTATTCACTATGATACCTAATGACTATGGTCTTCAAGCTATAAAGAAAATATTAAATAATTATGATTCTATGACACCACAAAATGTACAACAAGTTCTGAAATTGCTAGAAGTTGTCTTACATCATAATGTTTTTCTTTTTAATGGGCATTATTATTGGCAGAGATGGGGAGTTGCCATGGGCACTCCCTGTGCTAACTCTTATGCCAATTTGGTTGTAGCTCAATGGGAAAAGGATACTATTTTTACAGTAAATCATGCATGGAAACAACATTTGGCTTTTTTTACAAGTTTTGTTGATGACATGTTTTTCTTGTGGACAGGTACTATAGAAAATTTAAAATTTTTTGTAGACTATTTGGATAAATCTACTAATTTTTTGTCATTTACCATGAATTACTCCTTTAGGGAGATAGATTATCTTGATGTTAAACTATAACGATCTTTTGATGGGGTTATATACTCCAGGGTTTACAGGAAAGCATGTTGGAAAAATGGGTTCCTGTCCAAAGATAGTGTGCACCCAAGCTTTGTATCTGACAACATAGTGAAATGGCAAACACAGCATCTATCTAGACTTTGCATGGACAATGAGATTTTTACATATGAGCTAGATGACCTTGCTGATAGACTTATGGATAGGGGCTATAGGGGCGATATCATCAATGAAATAATGGTGGACACAGCCAGATTAAGAGAAACTGTGGCAGCACCTTGGTTGTCACAAAAGGGGTTGTTGAATAAATATAATAAGGTACCTTCACACCAGCGACAGAGGAATAGACTATCTTTTGGTAACAACAGTCAGGTTCCCTTACACATTACTTATAGTAGTGACATTAAATGGGTGCAAGATGTCATTAGAGACAACTGGAAGATATTGAGAACTGATGACACATTGCAATATTTAGTAGGTGAGCAACCCAATTTTGTTTTTAAGAAAAACAAAAACCTTAAGCAGATCCTTTGTGATCGTAAGGTTAGTACTAATAAAGATAATGATAGGACGGGCACCTTTCCATGTCAGCATTGTAAGGCTTGTAAATTTATAAATAAGGATTTTTGTTTTGTACATCCTGTCATCTATAAGGAATATGTACCTAGAGTTTTGGCTACGTGCCTTTCCCAGAATATAATTTATCTAGCAACCTGCACTTGCTGTACCTCATTTTATGTAGGCAAGACAAACTGCAGATTAAAGGATAGAATTCTAAGATGTTTATCAGCAATAAGACTACGAGATAAGCATAATGCACTGACTGTGCATATAGAAAGTCATAAGGGACATAGTTTTGTCTTTCAAGTACTACAGCATATTCATGCTGATATTAGGAAGGGAGACATTGTGAATAGCACTGAATACAATGAAACTAGATGGATTATTGAATTGGGAGCAAATAGATATCCAGGTCTTAATGGTGTGGTGCCTTTAAAGCCAATACTTAGTAGGCATAGACCCAATATTAATCTGCATTAATTGTTTTATTGATTTTATCATGTGATTGGATTATTTGTCTTTTAAATATTATTACTTTATGTGAATCTTGTATGCCTGAAGAAGGGTTTTTACCAAAAAGCGCTAACATTCAACATTGTTTTTATAAACGGTTCGATTTAGCCTGGTGGTCTGTGGATTTATCTTTTCTTTGGTTTTGAACCCTGGAATGTATGGGAAATATATAGCAAAGTTCCTATAACTGAGTGATACCCTGGCAAAATTTCCAGCCCCATAAACCCTGAGAACACTGCAGCCTATCTGGAATTGCTCATAGAAACCCTGTATAGTCATATTAAAAGCTGCATACAGACAGCTGTGCATACACAGATTAAGCACCAGATCAACTTAAAGAACAAGCCACACTGGTGAATTCCCAGCATCAGTAAATTGCAAAGCAAAAGGAAGAAATTCATGGCAAAACTTAGGAGGTGCAACGCCCAGCAAGACAAAACATCCCTCATCAACCTAAACAAGCAACTCAGGGTGATAATCAAGTCTACAAAAACCAAATTTGAGGAAAAATTAACCTCTCAAGCCATGGACAATTGGAAAGCATTTTTCACCTCTGTTCATAACTTCGCAGCAATGTACCAAATTAATTGTAAATGGTGCCATATATATGGGGGCCAGAAGATATAGCAAACATCCTGACTGACAAATGTAGCACCATATTTCTCCCCTCTCCTCACCAGGTGCCACACAGGAAATACCCAAATACATAACTCCCTAACTATTACTAGACAGCAGGTACTCAATGCACTCCTCAAGGCCAAGAACACTGTTTTGATGGGTCTTGATAATATCAAAGGATGCCACAGCCTCCTTAATAGAATGAAACATGAATTATCGAGCTCACTAGACCACAGCCTCTAAACAGGCTTCATGCCAAACAAATGGAGGTCTGCAATGGTTATCTCAATACACAAGGGTGTGCCATCCACCAAACTGGGGAATTAATGACCCATAAGGTTGACTAGCCTGATATCCAGAACAATAAAGGGAATAATCATGGATATCTTAAATGATATAGGCATCCTACAAACATTGGACCCAAATCGGTATGGGTTTGTTAAGGACAGGTCCTTCCTACTCAGCCTGCTGGAATTCTTTAAGAAGGTTACCAAAGTAATGGACAAGGGCAAAATGGTGCATACTGCTTACCTCAAACTGGCCAAAGCATTTTCCACAATACATCACTTGAGCATTGAAGAAAATCTCCTTAAACTAAGTAGAAACTCCTATATCACCCATTAGATAGCTGGAGTTTGCCTCCAGAGTGACTCAGGGCTCAGTGCTAGGGCCGCTCCTGTTTGACATCTACTTCTCTATGGTCAGAGCTAATGTCTAGGACCTCTGCCTGAGCAGTTTTTCAGATTATTGCAATTTGGGTGCAGTCATTGACTTCCCCCCAAAACAATTATCCTCCAAGAAGGCCTGATGCAGGCTAATAACTGGTGCCTGAATCATGATCTAAAACTCAGTGGCAAAAAGTGCATCATAGTATCTTTTGGAAAAATACCTACCCCAGCAAAGTATTACATTCAAAATATGCACCTAGGAGTAGAATCTGTAGTCATGGATTCAGGATTCAGAAATGCATGTAATCTGTGAGTTGTCATTTGACCGTCATGTGGGTGCTGTTGTGAGGAAATCATTGCATGTTACACAAATTATAAGCATGGGGTATGGCATCTCAATTCAACATGTCACCATTTCATTGTACTCTGCTTTTATAAGACCATTCATTAAGTACAGTGACCACTTCAGTAAGAACCTGGCCAGGGATATGCAGCAAATGGAGTCTCCTCAGAGATTCCTCACAAAAAGAATGCTTGGTATAGAAAACAAGTCCTATGATTACTGCCTCACTCCCTTGTTCTTTTGTCCGGTCTCCCTCAGGCTGACCTATGTTTAACCTAAAAAGCATCCTCCAATCCATGCCCAATTGATCTGTTGTTCATCTGTAAAACAAATCATGTCAGCAAAACCTAGTCCTGTGGCCTAATCCTTGCCTGGAACATAAATAGGACATGCTGAAGGGACAAGTATGTGTCTTAGATGCTTCCCTCCTCTGTAACAGGCTTCCCATCCATCTGAAGCAAAGTTCATCCCTGCACTTATTCAAGCAAAATTTGGATCAGTGACTGAGGAACCATAAATATGCTTCCTGTCTGGCACCCATGTCTCTATCACAGAGAAGAAGTTTGTAAATGTTTGGCGACCATGTACAAATCATCATCATCAACATCATCAACCTCATTTTTCTATATGGGGTCAGGGCGTCATGTCAAGTGTTGCCCTCTCTCTCTATTCAGTGCTACTCTCCTGCCTTCTTCGATACACATTTCTGACTGTTGCAGGTGTTCTCTTACACAATCGATCCAACTCTTTGTTGGACATCTTAATTTTCTCTTGCCTTCTTCCTATCTGTCCCAAATCTTCTTCACCAGATTGTCTTCTGCTTTTCTGCTTGTCTGAGCCACGGTAATCTGTTCTTTTTGACCTTTTCTGCAACTGGAGGTACTTTGGCTTCTTGTATGTTCATTTCTTTATCTGCCCCACAGTGTGCATCCTACCACTCATCTCAGGCACTTCATCTCCATCACTTCTAGCTTCCTCAATTGCTCTGCCTTTACTACCCATGTTTCTGTACCATATAGTAGCACTGGTACACCTTATGTTTCAGCTTCATTGGCATTCTTTTGTCATACACATCTCCTGACAATCTGTGCTAGTAGGCTGCAGCCCCTCTGATTCTAGTCTTGACCTCATTCAGACTTCTCTTCTCCTCAACCTCCCCTCCCAGATACATGAAGGTGTTAACCTGTTCCACTGTTTTCCTTTCTATCTCAGTTCTCAGTTCTTCTCATTTCCTCCAGTTTGCTGCCATTACCCCTGTCTTATGTGTACTCAATTTCCTCTCATGTGCTCTCAGGTTTGCATTCTGTTCCCCTAACCTTTGGTAAAGTTCTTGCTCAGAGTTTGCCTACAACGCCACATCATCTGCATACTGCAACTTTGTATCTGTCCCCTCTGACCTGTTTACTAATATAATCCATCATCAGTATGAACAGTAGTGGGCTCAGAGCTGAACCCTGATACAAATTCACTCCCACTGGGACCCCCTCTGTAAGATTGAACACTGCTCATAATTGAGTCATTGGGTCCTTGTACATAGCTTGCACTAATTCTACCAATGTTTCTGGGACTTCAAACCACCACAGGACTTCCCAGCTCAGCTTTCGTGGGACCTTGTCATATGCTTTCTCCATGTCTAGAAATGGACTCTTTTTCTCGTCTCTACCTTCTTCTCAACTATTTGTCTCACTGCAAACACCTGTTGTGCTGCATTCTGATCTGAATCTGAACTGCTCATCTCCCATCTTGCTTTTTTCTAGTCTCTGTATTCATTTATTAGTCACACTCCAGAATTTTCATGCAGCATGACAAGAGTTTGATATCTCTGTACTGCCCACAGTTGTGTATGTCTCCTTTGGTCTTGAACACAGGCACGAGTATGCTTATTATTCATTCATCTAGGATATGTCTTTCGCTCCACACTACTATGAGTACCCTCAGGATCCATCTCAACAAGCATTGTACCATATCTGCTGTGACCTCATCTGAACCTGATCTTTTTATTACTTCACTTTCTTTAGTGCTGTTGCAAAAACACCATGACTCACAGGACAGTGGACCCACAAATGATCTCCAAACAATGTAGAATAGCAAGGTATAAATATTTTAATAAAACTTCCACAACCAGGGCTGTTCTTACTCTTCCATGGTGGGCTCCTCCTCTCATCAGAGGCTGTGTCTGGGCCAGTACAGCTTCATTCAGCAACTGCTGGAAGCACTTCTTCCATCTGTCTTTAATGTTCTGTGGATTGGTGAGCAGGCTGTTGCTGCCTAGGCATAAAAAGTCCCCTTGAGTCGTATAACCTAGTATTTTACTATCATATTATGATAAAAACTCTGAAAACAGGATATATGGACAGAACCTGCAAGTTGCTGGGGAGTAGCCCCCCTCCAGTAGCAATGATCAATGAGGTTGGTGTGATCCTTTTACATGCGACTTTGAATGTTTACAGTGCTGTGTAGTTTAGGGAAATCAGTCATTCTACATTGAGTGCCTGTTAAGTTAGACACACATTATATTACATATTATATAACTGCACTTTGGTCTTTCAGTTTTGTTCTTTAGAATTCTACTACATTTTCTAATTATACTTTAATGCTGTGTCAAATTATATGGCCTAAGAGTGATTATGACAAAGATCGCCACCCCCATACCACTGTTCAGATAAATATGGTTTCCATGGATTCTCTCCAATTTTTAACTCCCACTTACCACCTCATCTTAAAAAAACTGCTGGCTAACTGGTCATGAGATAAATCATTGTATTAGACAGAAGTGTAAAGAGACATGTGAATTGTGCTTACTATCTTATATTCTCACCAAGTGCATGTTCCTGCACAAAAGAAGATGAACTGGTACAGACAACTGTAGGCAAGACAACATTTCAGTACTAAATTGCTTAGTACAAAGTACACCATAAAAGAATGTCACAAAGAGCTGTTATTTAAGAAATATTGCAGAGGATTATAATAAGAGAAATGAGAAGAGTTTAAAGCTTAACCAAGATGACAATTTGAAAATAAACCCCTTGCTTGACAGTATTTCAAACAGACTGTGACACATAATCTATTAAATTGGAAGGAGTAGGTAGCCAGACTTCAGAATTAGACAAAAGCATTAAGCGTAACGCAAGATAATAGACTCACTGCTGAATTATAAAATAAATTGAAGAAATATTAATAATGACTGGTTAATGGCTTCCTTTAAATACATCCTTTAAGTAACAAAATTCCCCAACCTAAACTACTTCCAAACATATGTCCGCTCAACTAGCAATCTATCATAAAAGCTGACAAATATCCTAATTCCTTCAACATAGATTATACATATTACACAGTTAACATAACTGTAAAATATGCTACAGGGATCCTGATATGCATCCCCCACCCTAAACACACTCTTGCGCGCGCCCGCGCGCTCGCATGCACACACACACACACACACGCGCACACACACACACACACACACACACACACACACACACACACACACACACACACACACACACACACACACACACACACACACACACACACACACACACACAGTTTCTTGCCCTGCATATTCTTCTTTATATGATTAGCAAGTACCTGGCATAATTGTTCAAATTTTCTAGCAAATACACTCTCCAGTGTAAGATCAGCATCAGCTCTCCTTTGTTTTCCATTTTGTACATTGTGCTGGAGTGTCACATCAATGGTGACCATCACCTAGTGCATGAAATCCAAACAAAAAAAGTATGTTACAGCACTGGAATAACTAGCTGCCATTAAATATGGTCTGTAGAGAGTAGAGAAGAATCGGTAAGGATTACAAGCCAGCTTATTAGATAGTATAGGGAATTTCAATAAAGCATGCATGGTCATTTTCCTGTGTGAGCATTGTGGTGCTATGCAAATGTGGGTGCAGCAAGTTTTAGATTCACTAAACTCTGTGTAGCAGCACAAACATGTACACACAAGCACAATTACAGAAACTTTCATGGAATATAAATTTCAGCATAAGTAGCTGAAAGTTATGATGATAAAGCAACACAACATGATGGAGCGATCCAACAACCTTCAGCAGAACCATGTAGACTCTGCGTCCATGTTGGTAGTGTATATGGAAATTTTCCACATACAGGAGTCTACATGGAATCAAGGGCATGTAAAATTGCAGAAATATGGACACAATGTACATGAAAAGGTAACAATACACATATAATGGCCAATGTATACACTGTGGGTGTCCAAAAGCATCGGGGGGGGGTCAAAATAGTATACATTCAATATATATTTTTAACCACGTGTTTGCTCATTGCGGCATTTGCTGCCTAAGATTTTAAATATGAATAACGGAAACATCATTGAAAAGAGAAGTGTAATGTAGTGTCACAGTAGGTTCAATAATACCCTTCCCTGTGTCTTTAAAGTTGTGTTCCCATGCTGTTGTGCAGCTTACATGTCTAGTGACCTTGTAATTTCCAGGCTTTCAGCATGGATATTATGCAAATGAGAAATCAGTGGATTTGTTGAATCACAAAATGAAGGAATTGTGTAGGGTTGTCCACTTCATGTAAGCTCCTACACAGTGTTGGTTTCCCATGGTTGTCAATGACATCAGGGGGATGTGTCAGGTAACTTTGTTGTTTTCTGGGTGTATTCCTTGTGTTTGCGCAGTGCACTGTTTCTTGCAAATGGTAATGGCGATGCATAACTTGAATGTGTGAGCAGACCATCCACATATCACACATCATCTAGATATCCAAAACTAGAAACAAGATGCATTCAATAAATATTGCTGAGCACTGCTGGGCATCACATAAACCCAGTAAGCAGAGCTGCGCTATGCTCTTATCCTATAGTTATAGGCCTTTACAGTGCTATGTCTTTGCTGCCATGTGTTAGAAATTGGACTAGAGTGCAGATGGGCCTGGGTTCAAGTACAAGGTATGGCAATTTTTCTCATACAGTTCTGACATTACAGCTTATAGAAATTAAATATAAGTAGTATTAATTACCATTTTCTGTATGTCCCATGACAACAGGGATGAAAATAAAAAAAATTACATGCCTTATCTTATTTATTCACAGCTGTGCTCTGCTGCACGTTGATGCATGTAGTGCACTACTGCACACTGAAGCAGGACCATTAAATCATATTAATTATATCTTAAGCAGTCAAATTCCATCTAGTTAGCCAATCCCATATGGTGGACTTACCCAAGAAATGGATAAAGTATGCATGCAGCTTACATTCTGATTTTCCCTTGACACTTGGAGTAGAGTCTTGGTAATTTTAACTGTGATAATGATAGGGGCTGCTTCAGCTCTTCTACATCTGCATGTGCTAGAGGCTGAAGTCAGTGCTGTTGGTGCTGCTGACAATAGGCCTAGGCCGAGAAGGAGAAGAGTGTTCCGGCCCAGGCTAACTTTCCAGGTACTGCATGAGATGGATATTGTAGAGTGCAACAGGGTGGACAGGGACATATTACAGAAACTCTGTGAGCTCTGCCACCCTCTACTCAGAGCCAGAGCCAAGCAAGGGGAACCTATCTCAATGGAAATTAAGGTATGTATAGCCCTTAGGATGTTAGCAACAGGTACTTTTCAAAGACCATCTGAGGACATGATGGGGTGTCACAAGCATCATCATCCAGGATTCTCCACCAGTTCATGGATGCTATGCTCCTACATGCCAGCAAGCACATATCATTTCCCCTTACCTCTGAGGACAGGACCAGCAATATGCAATGGTTCTACCATGAAGCACACTACCCTGAATTACTGGGTGCCATAAATTGCACTCATGTACACATCAAGGCACCACCAGGCAAGAAGAGTGGAAGTTACATTAACCACAAGGGATACCACTCAGTCAACTGCCAAGTCTTGTGCAATGCCCAGGAGATTATCTTGAATGTGTGTGCTGGCAACCCTGGCAGTTATCACGACTCCCATATCTGGCACACATCACAGCTGCACCAGATGTTTGCACAGGGCCATTTAATGAGGGATGCTGGCTATGCCCTGGAACCGTGGATGATGACATACATCCGAAATGCACACACACCCACAAAGGAATGCCATATCGAGGCACATCTCACAAACTGGGAACATCTCAAAAGCAGCAAATAGATGAAACAAGCATGCAGAACAAACGATCAGCAAAAAAAAACAAGTTTATTTAAGTGCTTTTTGTCAGGTTTTAGACTTCATCACTATTGGTCAATGTAATTGCATAATTTCCTCTAAAACAAACATTATACACATTTGGTAAAAATTATTAAAACTTGATGTTCTTGTAGAAAATAAAAATAAAAACACAACTAATAAACCTATAAAAAATACATAGATTTTAATTTTAAAACAGAGCTCAAGTAAATTCTGTCATTAAGACCTGGAACGTGACAGGCATTAGTTTTAATCTGCCGTGTCAATTCCTTGAATTCTAGCCATTGATCCATTGGTCCCCCTCTTGCTCCAAGGTCAATGTGGTCTATGGCCCCAAACCTAAAAGTATGTGTGGGGCATGCACAAATGTGCTTGTACAAGGCACTATTTATGTTTTTATTCCTGATGTCATATAAGTGTTGGTACACCCTCTGTCTCAGTGCTCTTTTGGTCTTACCAATATAGAAACTGTCACATAGCTCACACACTGCGACATACACAACCCCCTTTGAGTAACAGGAGTATTTCTTCTTAGGATTTACCATTCCATAACCAGTGATTTTGATGGCCTCACCTTGAAACATGGCTGGGCACTGATTACATTTCCCACATTTGTAGCAACCACCCAAACTGGGAACATCATAGATCATGTGTTTGGGCTTCTGAAGTCATGGTTCCACTGCCTAGTTATATCATGGGGAGCCTTGCAGTATACTCCACGCACAAATATTTACAGTATGTGCTATGCTCCACAATTTCCAGTTGAAACAGCTGCATCAGGATCAGCAGGGAGAAGGGGTGCACATCCCCCCACCAACACCTAGGTCACCACAGCCACAGTCACAGAAAAACTTGGAGGAGGAACCGCCAGCTGCTGTCCCTGTAGACAGACATAAGTATGCTCAGTATGCCCTTCCTTAGGCTAAGAGTCCAGGCATAGCACATTCACTGACCACTTAGGGACCTAAGGACTAATACCTTTCTCCTGCTAACTACATACATTAAAATGATGCCAGGCAACCTGTACCTATGCATGCTTTGGCTGTGTACTTTTTGCATCAGAAAGAGTCATCCCTGAACTACAGTTATGTCAACCACGGCATTTGCAAGGTAGGTTCTTAACCTATGCTGTAGCCTTGTAGAGTAGTATGCCATATCCATTGTATCTATGAACTGGGTACAGTATGCAAGTAAATAGTGGTGCATTTGTACAGAAGATTAAGTAACATGTGATTACTGACACAGTTTTACTAGTATGTGCCCATTTGTAAGTAGTAAGCCTCATGCATGAAACCTTCATACAGTCCAACTTCAGCAGATTACTGGTACATCATTCACGACAGAAGTTAGAAAGTAAGGCTACACACTGCAGTTTCTGACTTCAGACTTGTCAGTAATAACAGTAGAAGAGTTTTTTTCCCCACCACCCAAAACAGGAGTGTCCCCTTGTAAATGGGATAACAGTAACTCATCTATGCTGCCCACAAACCTATGGTAAATGGGTTTTATCACAATTATTATCCCCCTCATTTCCAGGAGAATACTGTAGATTAGATCATACATTGTATATGTTAGGTAACTCATATATAGCAGTGTACATTGTTTTTCTGGTGGTTGCATGATGATTGACCCCTGCTCTGGCAAGCTGTGTCTGTGGCCAAAAAGACTAAGGCAGCCATCCTATCTCATGAAGCTGAAATGCTGTTGAGGGTTTGAATCCTGATATAGGTAGAGGTTTTGGATATGTACTAGAAATAGGTTGTGTTTTACAGAGTGCCACTTTGTGTCCTATACTCTTATCAACTTTGTATTGTCTTAATTCCACATTTGTGTGATGCACTACATGATTAAAACCTTTTTGAAAAGGCTTAGGTGGTTTGTGCAGAGCACAGCAGTGCAGATACACTGAAAGAACATATAGCATTTATGTCTGACCACCAACTACATACACTGGATAAATTAAATCAATGGCATTAGGATCTGGGAAATCCTGACATGAATTAGGGATAGGACTGGGCTGTGGGCTGTAGTAGCAGGTGTGCACGCGCGCGTGCGTGTGTGTGTATGGGTGTGTGTGTGTGTGTGTGTGTGTGTGTGTGTGTGTGTGTGTGTGTGTGTGTGTGTGTGTGTGTGTGTGTGTGTGTGTGTGTGTGTGTGTGTGTGTGTGTGTGTGTGTGTGTGTGTGTGCGCGCGCGTGTGTGTGTGTGTGTGTGTGTGTATATATATATATATATATATATATATATATATATATATATATATGTGTGTGTATACATATATATGTAAAACATAGTAGTAAAACTCACATGTGAACAATGCATCTTGCACTTGTGAGCTGCTTACAAATGAGCAAACAATATAAAAAGGGCAAAGGAGCATGTGTGTATACTTAGTTAACCATAGCACAAATCTGATGCTTCTCATTTTATAGCACTCTCTGTCTCTTCCTAACTCTCCCTCTCTCTATCTTTCTCTCTCTCTCTCTCTGTCTCTTTCTCTCTCACACACTCTCTCTATAACTGTCCCTCTGTTTCTCTCTCTCTCTCTCTATATATATATATATATATATATATATATATATATATATATATATATATATATATATATATATATATATATATATATGTATATACATGTGTCTATAGTACCCTACAAACCTGTAATGCTCGTACAGTAGGAAATCAAGACAAAGCAACAAATAATGGGGGGACAAAGGCCCAGAAATAGGACACTTTTCAAATATTGCACTTCCAGTCTTAGAAAGGTTATAGATTAACAAGCATTGCATTTCCATGAATTGTGGGAAGGATATGATGTGTGAAATTCAGATGTCTGCCATTATATACTGACCTCATTTCTCGATGATTTGCCATAGATGTTCTAGAAAAACACATTATTGTGAGAAACACACTACAAATATGAGTCAAATATCTGGGTATTATGCAAAAATCTGGAAATTTGGACAGGTATGGTGCCATATCATTCTCAGATAGCATGTCTCCCCTAAAACTACATGTGAAAACATCGCAAACTGAGGTCACAATTTAAGTATATATACATATATTGACAACCAATCCCTATGTTTCCCCACCAGCAACAGCACCAGAAAGCACAACAACCCTGGGTCCCCTTGAATTTTCCACACTTAAATCACAACCTATACAAGTTGTAATATATGATGTTGTGTTCTCCCTCATGAAGAGGGCCTTCAGTGGTACTCGCAGGCTTGCTTATCCAAATGCAAACAGACAAATGGGCTCAATAAGGGTATAGTTGTCACATAACTAGACTACTAAATAGTATTCTTCTGCTAGGCTACTAACCTCAGATGACACTACAAGCCACTGTGACTATGCAGGCCTACCAAACTCTTATTGAACACGTGGCTCGATTATGTCATATAGTATACTTTCACCTGCAGTCCTACATAAATCAGACTTGTGCTGTGATACATGTGTTAAGTACTCTGATCTGTAGTCCATAAACTTAGGTAGGAAGGGGATCTAATCTCACTGTAGTCACGTGTGTGTGTGTGTGTGTGTGTGTGTGTGTGTGTGTGTGTGTGTGTGTTTGTACATGTGTGTGTGTATAAAAATGTGGAAATGTGTATCCCACTCTAACTTCACAAATAGCATGTTCTCTACATGGTCTACTGATGTCATCAACCATAAGACTGCCTACAGTCCTATTAGGCTCAGACTTGTGCTGTGCTATATGTGTTAAATACTCTGATCTAGAGTCCATGAAGTTATATAGGAAGGGGTTCTAATCTCACTACAGTCAACTGTGTGTGTGTGTGTGTGTGTGTGTGTGTGTGTGTGTGTGTGTGTGTGTGTGTGTGTGTGTGTGTGTGTGTGTGTGTGTGTGTGTATAAACAGAAATGCAAGTGTGTACCCCACAATGAGTATACAAATTGCATGGTTTTGCTCTCTTTTGGTGCTTGAACAAACACCTAGTTGAGGCAGGTCACTAAATTCTTGTCCCTCACATGGCCTGCTGATGTCATCTACCATAAGATCAAATGCAGTCCTGTTAGACTCAGACTTGTGCTGTGGTACATGTGTTAAGCACTTTCATCTGAAGTATGTAAACTTACATAGGTAGAGATTCTATTATCAATGACGTCTACTGTGTTTGCATATGTATGAGTTGCTGGTGGGTGTTATAAAGAGCACTTTACAGCAGCCTAAGGGACACTGTCTTTCCGTGTTCCGCAAACACTTCTGATGCTATCAGCTATATCAGATTATTGGATATTTATATGTCACAACAGGCCATGGTCACACGCTGGCCTGACAAACATGTAGATGTCACCTCATCCCATATAAGACAGACAACAGTGACAGTACAGTTATTGTAATTACAGACATCATGACATCTATTTGCAATGGTGATGTACAGATTGACACATTAGATTACATAGGAGTCCATGTGGACTATGGTTATTGCGGATGATATTGTGGTCTGTATTGAGAGTAGGGTACAGGTGTATGAGACCCTGGTGAGATGGAGATATGCTTTCCAGAGGAGAGGAATGAAGGTCAGCAGGACTAAGACAGAATATATGTGTGTGACTGAGATGGAGGATACAGGAACGGTTAGAATGCAGGGAGTAGAGTTGGCAAAGGCATATGATGTCAAATACTCTGGACCAACAGTACAGAGTGATGATAAGTCTTGAAGGCAGGTGTAGAAGAGAGAGCATGAATGATGGAGTGTATGGAGAAGAGTATCAGGCATGATCTTTGACAGATGAGCACCAAAAACACTGGCATAAAGGCTCTACATGATGATAGTGAGACCAGCTACATCATGTGGGTCACAGATGATGTCACAGGTAAAAAGGTAGAAGTCATAGCAGTTGTTGGCAAAGTACCAGATGTTATGACTTGCATTGTGTGGGCCAAGGATGGGCAAGAGTATTAACCATGTATTACATTATCAGCTCAGGTTATGCAGTTTGGAGATGAGGACAGAGTGATGCATTTGTGTTGGTTTTGACGTGCTGAGGAGTGATGCTGGATATACTGGGGGATGGATGTTAAGAATTTAGCTGCCAGTTAAGAGGATAATAGAAAGACCTAAGATAAAGTGTATGGATGTGGTGACAGATGACATGCAGGTGGTTTGTTAGAAAATTGAAGCAGAACATTTACTGTGGCCAGTCCGAAGTGTACTGGGCAAAAGAATGGGTAGAAGAAGATGACATATCTATCTACATAAACTCCATCTCTACACTTGTGGCATGGGTATGCAGTAGGAGTATATAATTGATGGTTACTGTGTCTGGACTCAATTTGTGCTTTAACAGTCTGTCTTGGCATTACCTGCTCTGGATTGTGTGGAGAGTCTGTAACACTTTGCCCTCATACCTGCAGAAATGTCAATACACATATTTTAAAATGCAATCAGCTGCTGCTGTTTCCACAAAGGTCATTGGCAGCTATAGTACATTACTCCCCAAGCCCTGTTTACACATCTACACAAATTTATGCACGCAGGTGTGCCTGCTAGGCTTAAAAAACGATCCTACGGAAAACGGAAAACACAGTGATGTATGTCTGGCATAACTACATTATACAGTAAGTGAAATAAGCTGCTGTTTAAAAATACTCATTGAGAAACCAGGTGTGGAATGCAGCTCTCCACAGCATAAGCATGCAAACAAGACACCTTCAAGAACCCACACAGACCAACCATGCTCAGCATTTATACAACAACATATCTGGAGACAACCGGAGGGCTTTCTTCATGTACATCTGCAAGCAGATATAACTTAGTTGTAGTTTAATCAAATTGTATATGTTAGTACATATACTGACTCAGTGTAACTTCCAAACCAGCTAGCAGACACGTTTGGCTGAAAATAGTGTCCCCAGCCACCACCATACCTAGTGCCAATGATGTATGACCCATCACCTCTGTAGTACCCTATCTACAACCAGGAAGTTATTACTGCCCTCTTCAAGACTAGAAACACAATCTCCATGGCACCAAATGGAATTCCAGCCTGTTTTCTTAATCAGCCACAGTCTGAATATTGCTGTTGTCCACACTGAATGGAGTACAGTCACCATTTTCCAACCACACAAGAGATGACTGGCAAAATAAAAGTGTAACTGCGACCAGAGAAGTTCAAGTTTTTATTAAGTAAGCAATAAGCCAAAGTTTAGCGTTTTCTTCCCTCAATAAGGGACTTCTTCAGAACAACTTTTTACAATAAATCCCAACCCTTAAATATTAAACAATTGCATTAATTACATTAATTATTCTGAATTAGTGAGCATTTATTGGACAATAAAAACTTGAAAATGACTAATGCTTTAAGCAGGCATATTCAGGAATATAATGACCATACTTTTAAGTTCTTGGTAGTACAGCAATTGGTAAATGATTTGCAAGGGAGGTTGTTAGATGTACACTTGGATATATGTGAATTAAAATGGCAGTTACGTTTGAATGCAACTCAGTATCCAGGTATTAATGAGAATGCTAGTATGTCCAGTGTATTAAAGTTAAAAAAATACTTTAGGTTAACTGTTTTATGTTAAGAATTTTAGAACAATAGTATAATTAGTGGTTAATACATTTTTTTTTTATATATTAATCAATTATGTTAATCAATTGAATAATTATTGTAATTAATGTAATTGTTTAATATTTAAGGGTTGGGTTTTATTGTAAAAAATTGTTCTGAAGAAGTCCCTTATTGAGGGAAGAAAGCAGTAAACTTTGGTTTATTGTTTACTTAATAAAAACTTGAACTTCTCTGGTCGCGTTGCTGTATTCACCTTGGTTCCAGTTGTTCAACAATTTGTGGTTATTTAAAATACAAGTGTAATTAACAACCATAAATGTATGCAACCTCTTCCATAAGGCAATCGATACAGTTTGCATGCATCTCAGATACAAGGAAATAGGTGATCTCTAAACACTAGATGTGTTCTAGTTAGGTGTACTCAAGGGAATCTTGTGGCTGCAGAACCTGGTGGGAGTCATGACTGTGACAAGAGACATACACAAGTTCAAAGATGTGCACACATCCTATTGTAACTTGGCCAAGACCTTCAACACAATCCAGTATTTGTCAGTGGGACACTAACCAAGTTAATATCAAATTCTAAGTTATCAGTTGGTTTACCAGTGGGTTCACAGACCAACTACATTCAATCACAGTATAGGAATTCACCTCAAGCAGCAGAAATGTCACCTGTGTGGTAACAGAAGTGTCAGTGCTGTTCCCTCTCATGTTTGACATATATGCCTCTGAAGTTCTGAACAAAATAGAGGTTCTGTGGCACTGCTGACTGCTGACAAAGCCATTGGTGTTACATGAACTGCACATAAATGCCTCAGCATACCCTGTGGTAATAATAAATGTTCCTGCTTATAATAAAATGACAATTGGTACACTATTCCACATTTCTGTATTGATGGACCTTGAAACACATGTCAACTGCAACCTGGGTCTACTGTGGGGAGGTACACATTCTACATAATACATCTGATTAGCAATACCATTACATTAATAGCCAAATATGGTAGCAATCCCCTATACCTATCCCTAATTGGCTGTATGAAACAATATAAACCACCTTTGAAAATGTATTTTATCTGACATCTGCACCAACTTGACAGACCTCAGACATGCCTGGTAATAAAACATCAGAGGGTCTCCCACATGTGTCTTCTATTGGCAGAAATACGTATCTGTCACTGTGTGCAGTATCATATAGATAGCTTTGAGGCAGATTATTTATGCCTCACAGGGCTATATGTGGCCAAAATGGGATCAAAACGCTGCACATGCGTAAGTAATGTGGGATTCCAGTTACCTGTTCCAGGGACCTCAATGTCCCTTGACATACATAAGACATGCTGGAGAGACTGATACATCTCTCAAAAGTCATCTCTCCTCTGCAGTAGGCTTCAAATCCATGTCAGGCAGAGCGCATACATTATCCTGTTGAAGGACAGGCTGGATGACTTGTAGTGAAAACGTTATCAGCCACGGATCACTGCTGCTTTACTCCTGGACATGGGTGGCCCATACTAGACAAAACTTGGCCATGCATTATATCTGACTGTTAATATTATATTGCAATATAACAGCTATGCTTCTAAACACCATCAGGTCATTACCCTAGTCACATCCAATGAACCTTGGAACCTAAGGCAATGTACATGCAAACAGGAACATTATACTGTATTACCATTCTGATGAAATTTGACTTCATTGCTGACATACAATCCTGAGATCTGAATCTGATGGGTTGACTTTGGCTGTGCACCCATACATTTGTACTATATAATCCTTCAAGAGAAAGTTAGATGTATTAATGAGATTGTCAGAATTCACAGCCCTTACAAAAGTATCCACTATAAAGTAGATACATTATTACACTAGCAACCATCTAAATGGCTATGTATAATCTAAATGACAGGTACAATTATAAGTCCAACAGCACAAATGGAGGTAATAATGTCATATTAATATATAAAGTCATCCTATGCATCAAACACATAGCTTTAGTATTCCTGAATCCAAAAGATAGATGGCAGGGATGTGGCACAGTTATCATCACTTACACAGGGTATTGGGTGTGTGTTGGGGGGGGGAGGCCTAGGCTGACACCAAAGTCTGGCGAGAGAGTGTGTGTGTGTGTGTGTGTGTGTGTGTGTGTGTGTGTGTGTGTGCGTGTGTGCGTGCATGTGTGTGTGTGTGTGTGTGTGTGTGTGTGTGTGTGTGTGTGTGTGTGTGTGTGTGTGTGTGTGAGTAAGCAAGGGAAGCAGGCAAGATGGACCATGTAAATGTTGTGTGTGTGTGTCTGTAGTTGCCCTCAATGTGACATCAGTGTGTGAATGTCTGCATGAAAACAGCCAAGCTCAGTGCTAGCCCTACATGTCTGTATGTCAGACAGCTGGCAGCCATGCATGGTAGAGCTGACAGTTCATTGTCTCCACCCCCCGAACACAAGAACTGGCTCCGCCAGGAATTGCACTGGCACCTTTCGTCCATGGTCAGAAGCTGTGCTACTACCTGAAGGTGACTGATGTCTGCTGGACATGCTCCCTTCACAGAAATGTCCAGGACCATGACCCCATAGCCTGCAATGTCTGGGTGTGTATAGTACACTCACTGCATGGCCACATTGGTTCTCAGCAGATGTAGTTCCTGACCTATGCCCATGAGGCTAATGCTCCCCTCCCAAGATATGTTCCATCAGAGGCAATGTGCATTCCATGACAGATACACTGCACTCCCTCACAGACACATTCCATTCCAATGTGTCACTCAAATGATCCAGGGAATCAACAACATGGTGGAGCAAGTCATGGATATCAGACTGTGTTGCATCTATAACCCTGAGAATTCTCCTGGAGTTTCTTTCTGAATGTATCTGTTTCTCCATGATGGCCCTAAACATTTATCAAGTGACATGTGATGAGACACATTCAACAGGTTAATGAGGGATAGCAGGGCTCCTCCGAGCACCCCTATCAATCCACCTGTGGGGCACTTCACCAACAGTTTGGCTATGGCCAGTGTCAACAGTCACTGAAGCCACAGTAGTAGCCACATTTCCTTGGTCAATGTCTTCACCATCCATCTGTTCAATATTTATGGCCTCAGTGGACTGGGTATGCATAGGCATACTGGCTGTGTCTAGTGATAATGATGGGGGGGGGTCACTGGATATCAACCTCTGTGTCAGAATCAATCTCTGTAACCCCCAGCTGTGCCTCACTTTGTCCACCATCATTATCAAAGTCTCATGAGACCCTAACATCAGGTGGCGTAGGAAACACAGAGCCACTTCCCTGTTCACCTCTGATAAAAGGAAGGAAAACAGGACTATGTTAATACCTGCAGTGCTATACTGCCTTATATGTTAAGCAATTTAGACTGATGTCACTATTACAGACATTCTTACCTCTCAACCTCTTAGGGCAAGGAATGTGGACAAAGCCATGAATAATGGGTGGACAAAGGCCCAAGAACATGTATCATTGTGACATATTGCCCTTACAATCCTAGAGTGATGATAGAATAGCATGACATTAATGAGTGGTATGCACCTTTAATGTGAGATCTGTCATTATTTTATGTCTGCACTATGGAATGTCCTGTCAATAGTTTGCAGCTCAATCACTATGATCTTAAACATGGCCCAGAGGTATGAATCACACATCTGGACATTCTGCAAATATCTGTACAGTTGACAAGTATGCAGATAGTACAGCAATCCATACAGCAGGTCTGAGATGACACTTTAGCAGATATGTTGGAATATTTCTACATTGCGGACATAAATGTATTCTGCTTACTAAATGCAAGAGAAGAGGCCTAGATCTCTGGATTCCTGACTGCACTCGAAAAAAAAAATATGGTACAGGTAATGGCAACAGCACCACATTTAACAGTATAATGGGGGTAATACTTTTAATAATCTATATGTACAGTAACTGCAATGTTAACAAGAATTTGGCTGACAACCTCTAAATGACCTGAAAACTGCGGCTAACTTAAATACACCCACCAAAAAGCAACCTGCCACACATTAAAACTATAATCACTATTACACAATGAATGTGACAATATTATACTGATAATCTAACAAAGCCTACCTAGAAGCTCCTCCTGAGACTCAGAAGTGGCACCCACATATAGAACATACTATCTGATGGACTGCTAGGAGCTTTTCTGAGGAGCAATATTTGCCAGGAATTCCTAGGTGGCAATGAGTTCAGTGACCTGATGATCATGTGCCACTTCAGCAGCACTGCTCCTTGCAGCAATAATCATATATGTGGCTCTGTGTCGCACATACTCATAGCTGTGATTTTGCTGACCAGCTGCATTTACATTCTGGACCACTTCTTCCTAAGAGCCACACATTGCAATATATTTGCCCGACCCTTAGCCATAAGGACTGCATGATGCTGCCTTAAAGCTTCAGTGATGATGTCATTCTCTCCCTCTGAAATATGTGGTCTACCACAAGTGGGCATATTATTTACTGAAAGACAAAATTAATGATAGCACTTATAAGGATCACATAAGTAGAAATAAAATCTGCACAGATAAGGCAGTACAGGAAAGCTCTCAGTATTCAACACTTGATTACAATTTAAGGATTCCACAGTGGTCAACAAATAACATGGGGGCTACAAAACAAGGAGAGTAGCATGAGGAACATATCCTTGTTTGTGCCATAACAGATACGCACTATGCTCACACACCCAACACAACAGTCCATTCTAGTTTGAGCCATATCAGGGTCTCATTCCCTACCCCAAATAAATATTTTAACAGGCTAAGGAACAAATTGTGCTAACCAAACAACAGTGTAAATTCAAAAGTGCTCACAAAGCAACAATCCATGATATATGTGTGTATAGTTATCACACAGCATTAGACCTTCGGCCTACTCTGCATTCTCTGTACCTCTCAAATGGGAAACAAGGCCATGTCATGACTGCAGTTCTAACAAATGCTTACTGATTTACTTCATATTATTCCTAAGTACATTCCAACATATACATTATTTAGTCAACAAAATGGATACATATGTGATGGAGTGCAGTACTCCTCTGTCAAAATATAATTTCCCAAAATAAATGTGTAACTGAGTTGGAAACAACTCTTATCCACATTGGATTGCCTAGCTACACATTTACCTTTTTATAACAGTGTACAAAAATAATTGATTGCATCTGACCTAGTCTGTGCCTCGCAGATACTAACTGTAGCATGCACAGCTGAATTGCATGCTAATCAACCAATCCTGTGAAGATGCTCAACAAGCTATAAGGCATCAATGTTGACAACGTGCCCTTTCTGATATATGCAGTGAGGAAATAGTGCAGTACAGACAACGTAAGCAGTGACAGATTGTTAATAGCAGTTACAATTTACATACATTTGCATGTGCTACAGGCTGAAGCCAATGCTGCTGCTGCCAATAGCCATAGACAGAGATGGTGAAGACTTTGCAGGCCAACAACACAGTAGAGGAACTGTGGGACCTCTGGCAGCCTTCAGTCACATACAGAGCAAAACACAGGGAACCCATCACAGTAGAATTTAAGGTATGTGTTAACATAGTATGTTAGCCACAGGTGCCATTAACAGACTACCAGGCGACATGCTTGGTGTTTCATAGGCATCAGCATCCAGGAAATTTCAAACATCCCTACATACTATGCTACAACATGGCAGAGAGAACAAATATTTTAACACAAGTTTGGAGAAGAAGATCACAAGTATGCTACAATTGTAATATATATTGCACTACTCTCCAGTAATGTGTGCCATACATCACAGTCTTGAGCACAAGAGAACAACACCTGGGGAACTGGATATGACCAGCATTAGCCATAAGGTCTACCACTCGAACAACTGCCAAGTTATGTGCAGCATCATGGGAATCATATGGAATGTGTGTGCTGGGAACCCCTGCAGTTAGCATGACTCCCATATGTGCCACATTCCCCAACTGCACCAAATGTGTGCTATGGGAGATATCTCCAAGGCTCACTTAGGTTGTGGATTCATGCTATGCACTAGACTCATGACTGAGGAAACCCATCAGAGATACACACACACACACACACACACACACACACACACACACACACACACACACACACACACACACACACACACACACACACACACACACAACACACATTCCAAACAGTAATGCCATACGGCATGTTTTTCAGCTACTGTACTCACAGTGACAGCTTCTATTTACCTCTGGCCAATGATGATTTAGAGGAGGATCCAGCAGCAGGCATGGTTGTAGGCAGACATAGTCATGAGCTATATGTCCTTGCCTTGGCTAGGAGACAAGCCATAACACACCGACTCACCACCTAGGAGCCTAAAACCATCCTCCCACATCACTATACTTCAGTACTAGGAAAGTATTAGAGATAACAGTTCAACAGTAAGGGTACAGATTGCAGTTTTGGACTTTTCAACCTACCTAAATCAGACAACAGGCAGGATGCTAAACATGCAGAGTAACCAGACCAACAGTCTTGTTACTTCCATAGCATATTTGCTCCCCACCCCCAAAAGAAAAGTCAGTGCTTGTTTGTGGCATCCAAACTGGCTTGCCTTATTTGGCAACTGCATATCATATTATTTCCAGTTAATATACTTTGACATTGTAAATGCAGTGATATACAATGGTGTACACATTGTATGTCCAAGAGTACTGGACAGATAACTGCTGAATGACCAAGGAACACGACATGTAAAACAATTTTGTTCAATTTCTTTGTGTGCTGAATGACTGTTGATGCTTGCTACAAATGTGTATGCGTGCAAAACAGAGTTACGACACCTATCCTTTGTTCTGAATGTGCATTGGATGGTGAAATTAGTTCTAGAGCTATGTAGGCATATTTCCTGTG